>NC_054471.1:23609249-23819249 GCF_017639515.1 Carcharodon carcharias
GTCAGTTCATTACTCTACGTTTACGTTGTGTGTCAGTTCATGACTCTGTGTTTATATTGTGCTGTGTCAGTTCATGACTCTGTGTTTATATTGTACTGTCTCAATTCATTACTCTGTGTTTATAATGTACTGTGTCACTTCATTGCTCTGTGTTTATATTGTACTGTGTCAGTTCATTACTCTGTGTTTATGCTGTGTGTCAGTTCATTTATCTTTGTTTATATTGTACTGTGTCAGTTCATTACTCTGTGTTTATATTGTACTGTGTCAGTTCATTACTCTCCATTTACACAGTAGTGTGTCAGTTCATTACTCTGTGTTTATATTGTACTGTGTCAGTTCTTTGCTCTGTGTTTATATCGCACTGTGTTAGTTCATTACTCTGTGTTTATATTGCACTGTGTCAGTTCATTACACTCTGTGTTTCTGTTGTGCCGTGTCAGTTCATTGCTCTTTGTGCATATTGCAATGTGTTTGTTAATTGATCTATGTTATTACTGCACTGTGTCAGTTCATTACTCTGTCTTAATATTATGCTGTGTCAGTTCATTACTCTACGTTTACGTTGTGTGTCAGTTCATGACTCTGTGTTTATATTGTGCTGTGTCAGTTCATGACTCTGTGTTTATATTGTATTGTGTCTCTTCAATACTCTGTGTTTATATTGTACTGTCAGTTTATTACACTGTTTTTATATTGTACTGTGTCAGTTCATTACTCTGTGTTTATATTGTACTATGTCAGTTCATTACTCTGTGTTTTTATTGTACTGTGTCAGTTCATTGCTCTGTGTTTATATTGTACTGTGTCTCTTCACTACTCTGTGTTTATATTGTACTGTCAGTGTATTACTCTGTGTTTATATTGTACTGTGTCAGTTCATTACTCTTTGTTTATGTTGTACTGTGTCAGTTCATTACTCTGTATTTATACTGTACTGTGTCAGTTATTTACGCTGCGTTTATATTGTAATGTGTCAGTTCATTAATCTGTGTTTATATTGTACTCTGTCAGTTCATTACCCTGTGTTTATATTGTACTGTATCAGTTCATTACTCTGTGTTTATATTGTACTGTGTCAGTTCATTACATTGTGTTTATATTGTAATGTGTCAGTTCATTACTCTGTGTTTTTATTGTACTGTGTCTGTTCATTACATTGTGTTTATATTGTACTGTGTCAGTTCATTACTCTGTGTTTATATTGTACTGTGTCAGTTCATTACTCTGTGTTTTTATTTTACTGTGTCAGTTCATTGCTCTGTGTTTATATTGTACTGTGTCTCTTCACTACTCTGTGTTTATATTGTACTGTCAGTGTATTACTCTGTGTTTTTTATTGTACTGTGTCAGTTCATTACTCTTTGTTTATGTTGTACTGTTTCAGTTCATTACTCTGTGTTTATATTTAACTGTGTCAGTTCATTACATTGTGTTTATATTGTACTGTGTCAGTTCATTACTCTGTGTTTTTATTGTACTGTGTCTGTTCATTACATTGTGTTTATATTGTACTGTGTCAGTTCATTACTCTGTGTTTATATTGTACTGTGTCAGTTCTTTACATTTTGTTTATATTGTAATGTGTCAGTTCATTAACCTGTGTTTATATTGTACTGTGTCAGTTCATTACATTGTGTTTATATTGTACTGTGTCAGTTCATTACTCTGTGTTTATATTGTACTGTGTCAGTTCATTACTCTGTGTTTATACTGTACTGTGTCAGTTCATTTCTCTGTGTTTATATTGTACTGTGTCAGTTCATTACATTGTGTTTTTATTGTACTGTGTCAGTTCATTACTATGTGTTTATATTGTATTGTGTCAGTTCATTACATTGTGTTTATATTGTACTGTGTCAGCTCATTACTCTGTGTTTTTATTGTACTGTGTCAGTTCATTACATTGTGTTTATATTGTACTGTGTCAGTTCATTACTCTGTGTTTTTATTGTACTGTGTCAGTTCATTACTCTGTGTTTATATTGTACTGTGTCAGTTCATTACTCTGTGTTTATATTGTACTGTGTCAGTTCATTACATTTTGTTTATATTGTACTGTGTCAGTTCATTAATCTGTGTTTATATTGTACTTTGTCAGTTCATTACTCTGTGTTTATATGTACTGTGTCAGTTCATTAATCTCTGTTTATATTGTACTGTGTCAGTTCATTACTCTGTGTTTATATTGTACTGTGTCAGTTCATTACTCTTTGTTTATGTTGTACTGTGTCAGTTCATTACTCTGTATTTATATTGTACTGTGTCAGTTATTTACGCTGCGTTTATATTGTACTGTGTCAGTTCATTAATCTGTGTTTACATTGTACTGTGTCAGTTCATTACCCTGTGTTTATATTGGACTGTGTCAGTTCATTACTCTGTGTTTATATTTTACTGTGTCAGTTCATTACATTGTGTTTATATTGTACTGTGTCAGTTCATTACATTGTGTTTATATTGTACTGTGTCAGTTCATTACTCTGTGTTTATGTTGTACTGTGTCAGTTGATTACTCTGTGTTTTTATTGTACTGTGTCAGTTCATTACTCTGTGTTTATATTGTACACTTTCAGTTCATTACACTGTGCTTATATTGTACTGTGTCAGTTCATTACTCTGTGTTTTTATTGTACTGTGTCAGTTCATTACTTTGTGTTTTTATTGTACTGTGTCATTTCATTACTCTGTGTTTATATTGTACTGTGTTAGTTCATTACTCTGTGTTTATATTGTACTGTGTCAGTTCATTACTCTGTGTTTACGTTGTACTGTGTCAGTTCATTACTCTGTGTTTTTATTGTACTGTGTCAGTTTTTTGCGCTGTGTTTATATTGTACTGTGTCAGTTCATTACATTGTGTTTTTATTGTACTGTGTCAGTTCATTACTCTGTGTTTATATTGTACTGTCAGTTTATTACACTGTGTTTATATTGTACTGTGTCAGTTCATTACTCTGTGTTTATATTGTACTGTGTCAGTTCATTACTCTGTGTTTATATTGTACCTTGTCAGTTCATTACTCTGTGTTTTTATTGTACTGTGTCAGTTCATTGCTCTGTGTTTATATTGTACTGTGTCTCTTCACTACTCTGTGTGTATATTGTACTGTCAGTGTATTACTCTGTGTTTTTTATTGTACTGTGTCAGTTCATTACTCTTTGTTTATATTGTACTGTGTCAGCTCATTACTCTATGTTTTTATTGTACTGTGTCAGTTCATTACATTGTGTTTATATTGTACTGTGTCAGTTCATTACTCTGTGTTTTTATTGTACTGTGTCAGTTCTTTACATTTTGTTTATATTGTAATGTGACAGTTCATTAACCTGTGTTTATATTGTACTGTGTCAGTTCATTACATTGTGTTTATATTGTACTGTGTCAGTTCATTACTCTGTGTTTATATTGTACTGTGTCAGTTCATTACTCTGTGTTTATACTGTACTGTGTCAGTTCATTTCTCTGTGTTTATATTGTACTGTGTCAGTTCATTACATTGTGTTTTTATTGTACTGTGTCAGTTCATTACTATGTGTTTATATTGTATTGTGTCAGTTCATTACATTGTGTTTATATTGTACTGTGTCAGCTCATTACTCTGTGTTTTTATTGTACTGTGTCAGTTCATTACATTGTGTTTATATTGTACTGTGTCAGTTCATTACTCTGTGTTTTTATTGTACTGTGTCAGTTCATTACTCTGTGTTTATATTGTACTGTGTCAGTTCATTACTCTGTGTTTATATTGTACTGTGTCAGTTCATTACATTTTGTTTATATTGTACTGTGTCAGTTCATTAATCTGTGTTTATATTGTACTGTGTCAGTTCATTACTCTGTGTTTATATTGTACTGTGTCAGTTCATTACTCTGTGTTTATATTGTACTGTGTCAGTTCATTACTCTGTGTTTATATTGTACTGTGTCAGTTCATTACTCTGTGTTTATATTGTACTGTGTCAGTTCATTACTCTGTGTTTATATTGTACTGTGTCAGTTCATTACTCTGTGTTTATATTGTACTGTGTCAGTTCATTACTCTGTGTTTATATTGTACTGTGTCAGTTCATTACCTGTGTTTATATTGTACTGTGTCAGTTCATTACTCTGTGTTTATATTGTACTGTGTCAGTTCATTACATTGTGTTTATATTGTACTGTGTCAGTTCATTACTCTGTGTTTATATTGTACTGTGTCAGTTCATTACTCTGTGTTTATATTGTACTGTGTCAGTTCATTACTCTGTGTTTATATTGTACTGTGTCAGTTCATTACATCTGTGTTTATATTGTACTGTGTCAGTTCATTACTCTGTGTTTATATTGTACTGTGTCAGTTCATTACTCTGTGTTTATATTGTACTGTGTCAGTTCATTACTCTGTGTTTATATTGTACTGTGTCAGTTCATTACTCTGTGTTTATATTGTACTGTGTCAGTTCATTACTCTGTGTTTATATTGTACTGTGTCAGTTCATTACTCTGTGTTTATATTGTACTGTGTCAGTTCATTACTCTGTGTTTATATTGTACTGTGTCAGTTCATTACTCTGTGTTTATATTGTACTGTGTCAGTTCATTACTCTGTGTTTATATTGTACTGTGTCAGTTCATTACTCTGTGTTTATATTGTACTGTGTCAGTTCATTACTCTGTGTTTATATTGTACTGTGTCAGTTCATTACTCTGTGTTTATATTGTACTGTGTCAGTTCATTACTCTGTGTTTATATTGTACTGTGTCAGTTCATTACTCTGTGTTTATATTGTACTGTGTCAGTTCATTACTCTGTGTTTATATTGTACTGTGTCAGTTCATTACTCTGTGTTTATATTGTACTGTGTCAGTTCATTACTCTGTGTTTATATTGTACTGTGTCAGTTCATTACTCTGTGTTTATATTGTACTGTGTCAGTTCATTACTCTGTGTTTATATTGTACTGTGTCAGTTCATTACTCTGTGTTTATATTGTACTGTGTCAGTTCATTACTCTGTGTTTATATTGTACTGTGTCAGTTCATTACTCTGTGTTTATATTGTACTGTGTCAGTTCATTACTCTGTGTTTATATTGTACTGTGTCAGTTCATTACTCTGTGTTTATATTGTACTGTGTCAGTTCATTACTCTGTGTTTATATTGTACTGTGTCAGTTCATTACTCTGTGTTTATATTGTACTGTGTCAGTTCATTACTCTGTGTTTATATTGTACTGTGTCAGTTCATTACTCTGTGTTTATATTGTACTGTGTCAGTTCATTACACTGTGTTTATATTGTACTGTGTCAGTTCATTACTCTGTGTTTATATTGTACTGTGTCAGTTCATTACTCTGTGTTTTTATTGTACTGTGTCAGTTCATTACTCTGTGTTTATTGTACTGTGTCAGTTCATTACTCTGTGTTTATATTGTACTGTGTCAGTTCATTACTCTGTGTTTATATTGTACTGTGTCAGTTCATTACTCTGTGTTTATATTGTACTGTGTCAGTTCATTACTCTGTGTTTATATTGTACTGTGTCAGTTCATTACTCTGTGTTTATATTGTACTGTGTCAGTTCATTACTCTGTGTTTATATTGTACTGTGTCAGTTCATTACTCTGTGTTTATATTGTACTGTGTCAGTTCATTACTCTGTGTTTATATTGTACTGTGTCAGTTCATTACTCTGTGTTTATATTGTACTGTGTCAGTTCATTACTCTGTGTTTATATTGTACTGTGTCAGTTCATTACTCTGTGTTTATATTGTACTGTGTCAGTTCATTACTCTGTGTTTATATTGTACTGTGTCAGTTCATTACTCTGTGTTTATATTGTACTGTGTCAGTTCATTACTCTGTGTTTATATTGTACTGTGTCAGTTCATTACTCTGTGTTTATATTGTACTGTGTCAGTTCATTACTCTGTGTTTATATTGTACTGTGTCAGTTCATTACTCTGTGTTTATATTGTACTGTGTCAGTTCATTACTCTGTGTTTATATTGTACTGTGTCAGTTCATTACTCTGTGTTTATATTGTACTGTGTCAGTTCATTACTCTGTGTTTATATTGTACTGTGTCAGTTCATTACTCTGTGTTTATATTGTACTGTGTCAGTTCATTACTCTGTGTTTATATTGTACTGTGTCAGTTCATTACTCTGTGTTTATATTGTACTGTGTCAGTTCATTACTCTGTGTTTATATTGTACTGTGTCAGTTCATTACTCTGTGTTTATATTGTACTGTGTCAGTTCATTACTCTGTGTTTATATTGTACTGTGTCAGTTCATTACTCTGTGTTTATATTGTACTGTGTCAGTTCATTACTCTGTGTTTATATTGTACTGTGTCAGTTCATTACTCTGTGTTTATATTGTACTGTGTCAGTTCATTACTCTGTGTTTATATTGTACTGTGTCAGTTCATTACTCTGTGTTTATATTGTACTGTGTCAGTTCATTACTCTGTGTTTATATTGTACTGTGTCAGTTCATTACTCTGTGTTTATATTGTACTGTGTCAGTTCATTACTCTGTGTTTATATTGTACTGTGTCAGTTCATTACTCTTTGTTTATATTGTACTGTGTCAGTTCATTACTCTGTGTTTATATTGTACTGTGTCAGTTCATTACATTGTGTTTATATTGTACTGTGTCAGTTCATTACTCTGTGTTTATATTGTACTGTGTCAGTTCATTACATTGTGTTTATATTGTACTGTGTCAGTTCATTACTCTGTGTTTATATTGTACTGTGTCAGTTCATTACATTGTGTTTATATTGTACTGTGTCAGTTCATTACTCTGTGTTTATATTGTACTGTGTCAGTTCATTACATTGTGTTTATATTGTACTGTGTCAGTTCATTACTCTGTGTTTATATTGTACTGTGTCAGTTCATTACATTATGTTTTTATTGTACTGTGTCAGTTCATTACTCTGTGTTTATATTGTACTGTGTCAGTTCATTACATTGTGTTTATATTGTACTGTGTCAGTTCATTACTCTGTGTTTATATTGTACTGTGTCAGTTCATTACATTGTGTTTATATTGTACTGTGTCAGTTCATTACTCTGTGTTTATATTGTACTGTGTCAGTTCATTACTCTGTGTTTATATTGTACTGTGTCAGTTCATTACTCTGTGTTTATATTGTACTGTGTCAGTTCATTACTCTGTGTTTATATTGTACTGTGTCAGTTCATTACTCTGTGTTTATATTGTACTGTGTCAGTTCATTACTCTGTGTTTATATTGTACTGTGTCAGTTCATTACTCTGTGTTTATATTGTACTGTGTCAGTTCATTACTCTGTGTTTATATTGTACTGTGTCAGTTCATTACTCTGTGTTTATATTGTACTGTGTCAGTTCATTACTCTGTGTTTATATTGTACTGTGTCAGTTCATTACTCTGTGTTTATATTGTACTGTGTCAGTTCATTACTCTGTGTTTATATTGTACTGTGTCAGTTCATTACTCTGTGTTTATATTGTACTGTGTCAGTTCATTACTCTGTGTTTATATTGTACTGTGTCAGTTCATTACTCTGTGTTTATATTGTACTGTGTCAGTTCATTACTCTGTGTTTATATTGTACTGTGTCAGTTCATTACTCTGTGTTTATATTGTACTGTGTCAGTTCATTACTCTGTGTTTATATTGTACTGTGTCAGTTCATTACTCTGTGTTTATATTGTACTGTGTCAGTTCATTACTCTGTGTTTATATTGTACTGTGTCAGTTCATTACTCTGTGTTTATATTGTACTGTGTCAGTTCATTACTCTGTGTTTATATTGTACTGTGTCAGTTCATTACTCTGTGTTTATATTGTACTGTGTCAGTTCATTACTCTGTGTTTATATTGTACTGTGTCAGTTCATTACTCTGTGTTTATATTGTACTGTGTCAGTTCATTACTCTGTGTTTATATTGTACTGTGTCAGTTCATTACTCTGTGTTTATATTGTACTGTGTCAGTTCATTACTCTGTGTTTATATTGTACTGTGTCAGTTCATTACTCTGTGTTTATATTGTACTGTGTCAGTTCATTACTCTGTGTTTATATTGTACTGTGTCAGTTCATTACTCTGTGTTTATATTGTACTGTGTCAGTTCATTACTCTGTGTTTATATTGTACTGTGTCAGTTCATTACTCTGTGTTTATATTGTACTGTGTCAGTTCATTACTCTGTGTTTATATTGTACTGTGTCAGTTCATTACTCTGTGTTTATATTGTACTGTGTCAGTTCATTACTCTGTGTTTTTATTGTACTGTGTCAGTTCATTACTCTGTGTTTATTTGTACTGTGTCAGTTCATTACTCTGTGTTTATATTGTACTGTGTCAGTTCATTACTCTGTGTTTATATTGTACTGTGTCAGTTCATTACTTGTGTTTATATTGTACTGTGTCACTTCTTTACTCTTGTGTTTATATTGTACTGTGTCAGTTCATTTACATTGTGTTTATATTGTACTGTGTCACTTCATTACTCTGTTGTTTATATTGTACTGTGTCAGTTCATTACACTGTGTTTATATTGTACTGTGTCAGTTCATACTCTGTTTTTATACTGTACTGTGTCCGTTTCATGACTCTGTGTTTTATATTGTACTGTGTCAGTTCATTACTCTGTGTTTTTATTGTACTGTGTCAGTTCATAACTCTGTGTTTATATTGTAATGTGTCAGTTCATTACTCTGTGTTTATATTGTAATGTGTAAGTTCATTAATCTGTGTTTATATTGTACTGGTCAGTTAATTACTCTGTGTTTATATTGTACTGTGTCAGTTCATTACCTCTGTGTTTATATGTACTGTGTCAGTTCATTAATCTGTGTTTATATTGTACTGTGTCAGTTCATTACTCTGTGTTTATGCTGTGTGTCAGTTCATTTATCTTTGTTTATATTGTACTGTGTCAGTTCATTACTCTGTGTTTATATTGTACTGTGTCAGTTCATTACTCTGTGTTTTTATTGTACTGTGTCAGTTCATTACTCTGTGTTTATATTGTAATGTGTCAGTTCATTACTCTGTGTTTATATTGTACTGTGTCAGTTCATTACATTGTGTTTATATTGTACTGTGTCAGTTCATTACTCTGTGTTTTTATTGTACTGTGTCAGTTCATTACTCTGTGTTTATATTGTACTGTGTCAGTTCATTAATCTGTGTTTATATTGTACTGTGTCAGTTCATTACTCTGTGTTTATATTGTACTGTGTCAGTTCATTACTCTGTGTTTATATTGTACTGTGTCAGTTCATTACATTGTGTTTATATTGTACTGTGTCAGTTCATTACTCTGTGTTTATATTGTACTGTGTCAGTTCATTACTCTGTGTTTATATTCTGCTGTGTCAGTTCATTACTCTGTGTTTATATTGTACTGTGTCAGTTCATTACTCTGTGTTTATATTGTACTGTGTCAGTTCATTACTCTGTGTTTATATTGTACTGTGTCAGTTCATTACTCTGTGTTTATATTGTACTGTGTCAGTTCATTACTCTGTGTTTATATTGTACTGTGTCAGTTCATTACTCTGTGTTTATATTGTACTGTGTCAGTTCATTACTCTGTGTTTATATTGTACTGTGTCAGTTCATTACTCTGTGTTTATATTGTACTGTGTCAGTTCATTACTCTGTGTTTATATTGTACTGTGTCAGTTCATTACTCTGTGTTTATATTGTACTGTGTCAGTTCATTACACTGTGTTTATATTGTACTGTGTCAGTTCATTACTCTGTGTTTATATTGTACTGTGTCAGTTCATTACTCTGTGTTTATATTGTACTGTGTCAGTTCATTACATTGTATTTATATTGTACTGTGTCAGTTCATTACTCTGTGTTTATATTGTACTGTGTCAGTTCATTACTCTGTGTTTATATTGTACTGTGTCAGTTCATTACATTGTGTTTATATTGTACTGTGTCAGTTCATTACTCTGTGTTTATATTGTACTGTGTCAGTTCATTACTCTATGTTTTTATTGTACTGTGTCAGTTCATTACTCTGTGTTTATATTGCACTGTGCATCTTCACTACTCTGTGTTTTTATTGTACTGTCTCAGTTCATTACTCTGTGTTTATTTTTACTGTGTCAGTTCATTACTCTTTGTTTATGTTGTACTGTGTCAGTTTATTACTCTGTATTTATATTGTACTGTGTCAGTTATTTACGCTGTGTTTATATTGTACTGTGTCAGTTCATTACTCTGTGTTTATATTGTACTGTGTCAGTTCATTACTCTGTGTTTATATTGTACTGTGTCAGTTCATTACTCTGTGTTTATATTGTACTGTGTCAGTTCATTACATTGTGTTTATATTGTACTGTGTCAGTTCATTACTCTGTGTTTATATTGTACTGTGTCAGTTCATTACATTGTGTTTATATTGTACTGTGTCAGTTCATTACATTGTGTTTATATTGTACTGTTTCAGTTCATTACCCTGTGTTTATATTGTACTGTGTCAGTTCATTACTCTGTGTTTATATTGTACTGTGTCAGTTCATTACATTGTGTTTATATTGTACTGTGTCAGTTCATTACTCTGTGTTTTTATTGTACTGTGTCTGTTCATTACATTGTGTTTATATTGTACTGTGTCAGTTCATTACTCTGTGTTTATATTGTACTGTGTCAGTTCTTTACATTTTGTTTATATTGTACTGTGTCAGTTCATTAATCTGTGTTTATATTGTACTGTGTCACTTCATTACATTGTGTTTATATTGTACTGTGTCAGTTCATTACTCTGTGTTTATATTGTACTGTGTCAGTTCATTTCTCTGTGTTTATATTGTACTGTGTTAGTTCATTTCTCTCTGTTTATATTTTCCTGTGTCAGTTCATTACTCTGTGTTTTTATTGTACTTTGTCAGTTCATTACTCTGTGTTTATATTGTACAGTTTCAGTTCATTACACTGTGCTTATATTGTACTGTGTCAGTTCATTACTCTGTGTTTATATTGTACTGTGCCTCTTCACTACTCTGTGTTTTTATTTTACTGTGTCAGTTCATTACACTGTGTTTATATCGCACTGTGTTAGTTCATTACTCTGTGTTTATATTGCACTTTGTCAGTTCATTACTCTGTGTTTATATTGCACTGTGTCAGTTCATTACACTCTGTGTGTCTTTTGTGCCGTGTCAGTTCATTGCTCTTTGTGCATATTGCAATGTGTTTGTTAATTCATCTATGTTATTACTGCACTGTTTCAGTTCATTACTCTGTCTTAATATTATGCTGTGTCAGTTCATTACTCGACGTTTACGTTGTGTGTCAGTTCATGACTCTGTGTTTATATTGTACAGTCTCAGTTCATTAATCTGTGTTTATAATGTACTGTGTCACTTCATTGCTCTGTGTTTATATTGTACTGTGTCAGTTCATTACTCTGTGTTTATATCGTGCTGTGTCAGTTCATTACATTGTGTGTGTACTGTACTGTGTCACTTCATGACTCTTTGTTCATATTGTACTGTGTCAGTTCATTACTTTGTGTTTATTTTGTACTGTGTCTCTTCACTACTCTGTGTTTATATTGTACTGTGTCAGTTTATTACACTGTGTTTATATTGTACTGTGTCAGTTCATTACTCTGTGTTTATATTGTACTGTGTCAGTTCATTACTCTGTGTTTATATTGTACTGTGTCAGTTCATTACTCTGTTTTTATATTGTACTGTGTCAGTTCATTACTCTGTGTTTTTATTGTACTGTGTCAGTTCATTACTCTCTGTTTTTATTGTACTGTGTCAGTTCATAACTCTGTGTTTATATTGTACTGTGTCAGTTCATTACTCTGTGTTTATATTGTATTGTGTCTCTTCACTACTCTGTGTTTATATTGTACTGTCAGTTTATTACACTGTGTTTATATTGTACTGTTTCAGTTCATTACTCTGTGTTTATATTGTACTGTGTCAGTTCATTACTCTGTGCTTTTATTGTACAGTGTCAGTTCATTGCTCTGTGTTTATATTGTACTGTGTCAGTTCATTACATTGTGTTTTTATTGTACTGTGTCAGTTCATTACTCTGTTTTTATTGTACTGTGTCAGTTCATTACTCTGTGTTTATATTGTACTGTGTCAGTTGATTACATTGTGTTTATATTGTACTGTGTCAGTTCATTAATCTGTATTTATATTGTAGTGTGTCAGTTCATTACTCTGTGTTTATATGTACTGTGTCAGTTCATTAATCTGTGTTTATATTGTACTGTGTCAGTTCATTACTCTGTGTTTATATTGTACTGTCTCAGTTCATTACTCTTTGTTTATGTTTTACTGTGTCAGTTCATTACTCTGTATTTATATTGTACTGTGTCAGTTATTTACGCTGCATTTATATTGTAATGTGTCAGTTCATTAATCTGTGTTTATATTGTACTGTGTCAGTTCATTACCCTGTGTTTATATTGTACTGTGTCAGTTCATTACTCTGTGTTTATATTGTACTTTGTCAGTTCATTACATTGTGTTTATATTGTACTGTGTCAGTTCATTACTCTGTGTTTATATTGTACTGTGTCAGTTCTTTACATTTTGTTTATATTGTACTGTGTCAGTTCATTAATCTGTGTTTATATTGTACTGTTTCAGTTCATTACATTGTGTTTATATTGTACTGTGTCAGTTCATTACTCTGTGTTTATATTGTACTGTGTCAGTTCATTACTCTGTGTTTATATTGTACTGTGTCAGTTCATTTCTCTGTGCTTATATTGTTCTGTGTCAGCTCATTACTCTGTGTTTTTATTGTACTGTGTCAGTTCATTACTCTGTCTTTATATTGTACAGTTTCAGTTCATTACACTGTGCTTATATTGTACTGTGTCAGTTCATTACTTTGTGTTTATATTGTACTGTGTCAGTTCATTACTCTGTGTTTTTATTGTACTGTGTCTGTTCATTACATTGTGTTTATATTGTACTGTGTCATTTCATTACTCTGTGTTTATATTGTACTGTGCCTCTTCACTACTCTGTGTTTTTATTTTACTGTGTCAGTTCATTACACTGTGTTTATATTGTACTGTGTCAGTTCTTTGCTCTGTGTTTATATCGCACTGTGTTAGTTCATTACTCTGTGTTTATATTGCACTTTGTCAGTTCATTACTCTGTGTTTATATTGCACTGTGTCAGTTCATTACACTCTGTGTGTCTTTTGTGCCGTGTCAGTTCATTGCTCTTTGTGCATATTGCAATGTGTTTGTTAATTCATCTATGTTATTACTGCACTGTGTCAGTTCATTACTCTGTCTTAATATTATGCTGTTTCAGTTCATTACTCGACGTTTACGTTGTGTGTCAGTTCATGACTCTGTGTTTATATTGTACTGTCTCAGTTCATTAATCTGTGTTTATAATGTACTGTGTCACTTCATTGCTCTGTGTTTATATTGTACTGTGTCAGTTCATTACTCTGTGTTTATATCGTGCTGTGTCAGTTCATTACATTGTGTGTGTACTGTACTGTGTCACTTCATGACTCTTTGTTCATATTGTACTGTGTCAGTTCATTACTTTGTGTTTATTTTGTACTGTGTCTCTTCACTACTCTGTGTTTATATTGCACTGTGTCAGTTTATTACACTGTGTTTATATTGTACTGTGTCAGTTCATTACTCTGTATTTATATTGTACTGTGTCAGTTATTTACGCTGCATTTATATTGTAATGTGTCAGTTCATTAATCTGTGTTTATATTGTACTGTGTCAGTTCATTACCCTGTGTTTATATTGTACTGTGTCAGTTCATTACTCTGTGTTTATATTGTACTGTGTCAGTTCATTACATTGTGTTTATATTGTACTGTGTCAGTTCATTACTCTGTGTTTATATTGTACTGTGTCAGTTCTTTACATTTTGTTTATATTGTACTGTGTCAGTTCATTAATCTGTGTTTATATTGTACTGTTTCAGTTCATTACATTGTGTTTATATTGTACTGTGTCAGTTCATTACTCTGTGTTTATATTGTACTGTGTCAGTTCATTACTCTGTGTTTATATTGTACTGTGTCAGTTCATTACTCTGTTTTTATATTGTACTGTGTCAGTTCATTACTCTGTGTTTTTATTGTACTGTGTCAGTTCATTACTCTGTGTTTTTATTGTACTGTGTCAGTTCATAACTCTGTGTTTATATTGTACTGTGTCAGTTCATTACTCTGTGTTTATATTGTATTGTGTCTCTTCACTACTCTGTGTTTATATTGTACTGTCAGTTTATTACACTGTGTTTATATTGTACTGTTTCAGTTCATTACTCTGTGTTTATATTGTACTGTGTCAGTTCATTACTCTGTGCTTTTATTGTACAGTGTCAGTTCATTGCTCTGTGTTTATATTGTACTGTGTCAGTTCATTACATTGTGTTTTTATTGTACTGTGTCAGTTCATTACTCTGTTTTTATTGTACTGTGTCAGTTCATTACTCTGTGTTTATATTGTACTGTGTCAGTTGATTACATTGTGTTTATATTGTACTGTGTCAGTTCATTAATCTGTATTTATATTGTAGTGTGTCAGTTCATTACTCTGTGTTTATATGTACTGTGTCAGTTCATTAATCTGTGTTTATATTGTACTGTGTCAGTTCATTACTCTGTGTTTATATTGTACTGTCTCAGTTCATTACTCTTTGTTTATGTTTTACTGTGTCAGTTCATTACTCTGTATTTATATTGTACTGTGTCAGTTATTTACGCTGCATTTATATTGTAATGTGTCAGTTCATTAATCTGTGTTTATATTGTACTGTGTCAGTTCATTACCCTGTGCTTATATTGTACTGTGTCAGTTCATTACTCTGTGTTTTTATTGTACTGTGTCAGTTCATTACATTGTGTTTATATTGTACTGTGTCAGTTCATTACTCTGTGTTTATATTGTACTGTTTCAGTTCATTACATTGTGTTTATATTGTACTGTGTCAGTTCATTACTCTGTGTTTATATTGTACTGTGTCAGTTCATTACTCTGTGTTTATATTGTACTGTGTCAGTTCATTTCTCTGTGCTTATATTGTTCTGTGTCAGCTCATTACTCTGTGTTTTTATTGTACTGTGTCAGTTCATTACTCTGTCTTTATATTGTACAGTTTCAGTTCATTACACTGTGCTTATATTGTACTGTGTCAGTTCATTACTTTGTGTTTATATTGTACTGTGTCAGTTCATTACTCTGTGTTTTTATTGTACTGTGTCTGTTCATTACATTGTGTTTATATTGTACTGTGTCATTTCATTACTCTGTGTTTATATTGTACTGTGCCTCTTCACTACTCTGTGTTTTTATTTTACTTTGTCAGTTCATTACAGTGTGTTTATATTGCACTTTGTCAATTCATTACTCTGTGTTTATATTGCACTGTGTCAGTTCATTACTCTCTGTGTGTCTGTTGTGCCGTGTCAGTTCATTGCTCTTTGTGCATATTGCAATGTGTTTGTTAATTGATCTATGTTATTACTGCACTGTGTCAATTCATTACTCTGTCTTAATATTATGCTGTGTCAGTTCATTACTCAACGTTTACGTTTTGTGTCAGTTCATGACTCTGTGTTTTTATTGTACTGCGTCAGTTCATTGTTCTGTGTTTATATTGTACTGTGTCAGTTCATTACTCTGTGTTTTTATTGTACTGTGTCAGTTCATTACTCTGTGTTTATACTGTACTGTGTCAGTTCATTACATTGTGTTTATATTGTACTGTGTCAGTTCATTACTCTGTGTTTTTATTGTACTGTGTCAGTTCATTACTCTGTGTTTATATTGTACTGTGTCAGTTCATTACTCTGTGTTTATATTGTACTGTGTCAGTTCATTACATTTTGTTTATATTGTACTGTGTCAGTTCATTAATCTGTGTTTATATTGTACTGTGTCAGTTCATTACACTGTGTTTATATGTACTGTGTCAGTTCATTAATCTGTGTTTATATTGTACTGTGTCAGTTCATTACTCTGTGTTTATATTGTACTGTGTCAGTTCATTACTCTTTGTTTATGTTGTACTGTGTCAGTTCATTACTCTGTATTTATATTGTACAGTGTCAATTATTTACGCTGCGTTTATATTGTAGTGTGTCAGTTCATTAATCTGTGTTTATATTGTACTGTGTCAGTTAATTACCCTGTGTTTATATTGTCATGTGTCAGTTTATTACTCTGTGTTTATATTGTACTGTGTCAGTTCATTTCATTGTGTTTATATTGTACTGTGTCAGTTCATTACTCTGTTTTTATTGTACTGTGTCTGTTCATTACATTGTGTTTATATTGTACTGTGTCAGTTCATTACTCTGTGTTTATATTGTACTGTGTCAGTTCTTTACATTTTGTTTATATTGTACTGTGTCAGTTCATTAATCTGTGTTTATATTGTACTGTGTCAGTTCATTACATTGTGTTTATATTGTACTGTGTCAGTTCATTACTCTGTGTTTATATTGTACTGTGTCAGTTCATTACTCTGTGTTTATATTGTACTGTGTCAGTTCATTTCTCTGTGTTTATATTGTACTGTGTCAGTTCATTACTCTGTGTTTATATTGTACTGTGTCAGTTCATTACATTGTGTTTATATTGTACCGTGTCAGTTCATTACTCTTTGTTTATGTTGTACTGTGTCAGTTCATTACTCTGTATCTATATTGTACTGTGTCAGTTATTTACGCTGTGTTTATATTGTACTGTGTCAGTTCATTATTCTGTGTTTATATTGTACTGTGTCAGTTCATTACCCTGTGTTTATATTGTACTGTGTCACTTCATTACATTGTGTTTATATTGTACTGTGTCAGTTCATTACTCTGTGTTTATATTGTACTGTGTCAGTTCATTACTCTGTGTTTATATTGTACTGTGTTAGTTCATTTCTCTCTGTTTATATTATACTGTGTCAGTTCATTACTCTGTGTTTTTATTGTACTTTGTCAGTTCATTACTCTGTGTTTATATTGTACAGTTTCAGTTCATTACACTGTGCTTATATTGTACTGTGTCAGTTCATTACTCTGTGTTTATATTGTACTGTGCCTCTTCACTACTCTGTGTTTTTATTTTACTGTGTCAGTTCATTACACTGTGTTTATATTGTACTGTGTCAGTTCTTTGCTCTGTGTTTATATCGCACTGTGTTAGTTCATTACTCTGTGTTTATATTGCACTTTGTCAGTTCATTACTCTGTGTTTATATTGCACTGTGTCAGTTCATTACACTCTGTGTGTCTTTTTTGCCGTGTCAGTTCATTGCTCTTTGTGCATATTGCAATGTGTTTGTTAATTCATCTATGTTATTACTGCACTGTGTCAGTTCATTACTCTGTCTTAATATTATGCTGTGTCAGTTCATTACTCGACGTTTACGTTGTGTGTCAGTTCATGACTCTGTGTTTATATTGTACTGTCTCAGTTCATTAATCTGTGTTTATAATGTACTGTGTCACTTCATTGCTCTGTGTTTATATTGTACTGTGTCAGTTCATTACTCTGTGTTTATATCGTGCTGTGTCAGTTCATTACATTGTGTGTGTACTGTACTGTGTCACTTCATGACTCTTTGTTCATATTGTACTGTGTCAGTTCATTACTTTGTGTTTATTTTGTACTGTGTCTCTTCACTACTCTGTGTTTATATTGTACTGTGTCAGTTTATTACACTGTGTTTATATTGTACTGTGTCAGTTCATTACTCTGTGTTTATATTGTACTGTGTCAGTTCATTACTCTGTGTTTATATTGTACTGTGTCAGTTCATTACTCTGTTTTTATATTGTACTGTGTCAGTTCATTACTCTGTGTTTTTATTGTACTGTGTCAGTTCATTACTCTGTGTTTTTATTGTACTGTGTCAGTTCATAACTCTGTGTTTATATTGTACTGTGTCAGTTCATTACTCTGTGTTTATATTGTATTGTGTCTCTTCACTACTCTGTGTTTATATTGTACTGTCAGTTTATTACACTGTGTTTATATTGTACTGTTTCAGTTCATTACTCTGTGTTTATATTGTACTGTGTCAGTTCATTACTCTGTGCTTTTATTGTACAGTGTCAGTTCATTGCTCTGTGTTTATATTGTACTGTGTCAGTTCATTACATTGTGTTTTTATTGTACTGTGTCAGTTCATTACTCTGTTTTTATTGTACTGTGTCAGTTCATTACTCTGTGTTTATATTGTACTGTGTCAGTTGATTACATTGTGTTTATATTGTACTGTGTCAGTTCATTAATCTGTATTTATATTGTAGTGTGTCAGTTCATTACTCTGTGTTTATATGTACTGTGTCAGTTCATTAATCTGTGTTTATATTGTACTGTGTCAGTTCATTACTCTGTGTTTATATTGTACTGTCTCAGTTCATTACTCTTTGTTTATGTTTTACTGTGTCAGTTCATTACTCTGTATTTATATTGTACTGTGTCATTTATTTACGCTGCGTTTATATTGTAATGTGTCAGTTCATTAATCTGTGTTTATATTGTACTGTGTCAGTTCATTACCCTGTGTTTATATTGTACTGTGTCAGTTCATTACTCTGTGTTTATATTGTACTGTGTCAGTTCATTACATTGTGTTTATATTGTACTATGTCAGTTCATTACTCTGTGTTTATATTGTACTGTGTCAGTTCTTTACATTTTGTTTATATTGTACTGTGTCAGTTCATTAATCTGTGTTTATATTGTACTGTTTCAGTTCATTACATTGTGTTTATATTGTACTGTGTCAGTTCATTACTCTGTGTTTATATTGTACTGTGTCAGTTCATTACTCTGTGTTTATATTGTACTGTGTCAGTTCATTTCTCTGTGCTTATATTGTTCTGTGTCCGCTCATTACTCTGTGTTTTTATTGTACTGTGTCAGTTCATTACTCTGTCTTTATATTGTACAGTTTCAGTTCATTACACTGTGCTTATATTGTACTGTGTCAGTTCATTACTTTGTGTTTATATTGTACTGTGTCAGTTCATTACTCTGTGTTTTTATTGTACTGTGTCTGTTCATTACATTGTGTTTATATTGTACTGTGTCATTTCATTACTCTGTGTTTATATTGTACTGTGCCTCTTCACTACTCTGTGTTTTTATTTTACTTTGTCAGTTCATTACAGTGTGTTTATATTGTACTGTGTCAGTTCTTTGCTCATGTGTTTACATCGCACTGTGTTAGTTCAATACTCTGTGTTTATATTGCACTTTGTCAATTCATTACTCTGTGTTTATATTGCACTGTGTCAGTTCATTACTCTCTGTGTGTCTGTTGTGCCGTGTCAGTTCATTGCTCATTGTGCATATTGCAATGTGTTTGTTAATTGATCTATGTTATTACTGCACTGTGTCAATTCATTACTCTGTCTTAATATTATGCTGTGTCAGTTCATTACTCAACGTTTACGTTTTGTGTCAGTTCATGACTCTGTGTTTTTATTGTACTGTGTCAGTTCATTGTTCTGTGTTTATATTGTACTGTGTCAGTTCATTACATTGTGTTTTTATTGTACTGTGTCAGTTCATTACTCTCTGTTTTTATTGTACTGTGTCAGTTCATTACTCTGTGTTTATACTGTACTGTGTCAGTTCATTACATTGTGTTTATATTGTACTGTGTCAGTTCATTACTCTGTGTTTTTATTGTACTGTGTCAGTTCATTACTCTGTGTTTATATTGTACTGTGTCAGTTCATTACTCTGTGTTTATATTGTACTGTGTCAGTTCATTACATTTTGTTTATATTGTACTGTGTCAGTTCATTAATCTGTGTTTATATTGTACTGTGTCAGTTCATTACACTGTGTTTATATGTACTGTGTCAGTTCATTAATCTGTGTTTATATTGTACTGTGTCAGTTCATTACTCTGTGTTTATATTGTACTGTGTCAGTTCATTACTCTTTGTTTATGTTGTACTGTGTCAGTTCATTACTCTGTATTTATATTATACAGTGTCAGTTATTTACGCTGCGTTTATATTGTAGTGTGTCAGTTCATTAATCTGTGTTTATATTGTACTGTGTCAGTTCATTACCCTGTGTTTATATTGTCATGTGTCAGTTTATTACTCTGTGTTTATATTGTACTGTGTCAGTTCATTTCATTGTGTTTATATTGTACTGTGTCAGTTCATTACTCTGTGTTTTTATTGTACCGTGTCTGTTCATTACATTGTGTTTATATTGTACTGTGTCAGTTCATTACTCTGTGTTTATATTGTACTGTGTCAGTTCTTTACATTTTGTTTATATTGTACTGTGTCAGTTCATTAATCTGTGTTTATATTGTACTGTGTCAGTTCATTACTCTGTGTTTATATTGTACTGTGTCAGTTCATTACTCTGTGTTTTTATTGTACTGTGTCAGTTCATTTCTCTGTGTTTATATTGTACTGTGTCAGTTCATTACTCTGTGTTTATATTGTACTGTGTCAGTTCATTACATTGTGTTTATATTGTACCGTGTCAGTTCATTACTCTTTGTTTATGTTGTACTGTGTCAGTTCATTACTCTGTATTTATATTGTACTGTGTCAGTTATTTACGCTGTGTTTATATTGTACTGTGTCAGTTCATTAATCTGTGTTTATATTGTACTGTGTCAGTTCATTACCCTGTGTTTATATTGTACTGTGTCAGTTCATTACTCTGTGTTTATATTGTACTGTGTCAGTTCATTACTCTGTGTTTATATTGTACTGTGTCAGTTCATTACTCTGTGTTTATATTGTACTGTGTTAGTTCATTTCTCTCTGTTTATATTATACTGTGTCAGTTCATTACTCTGTGTTTTTATTGTACTTTGTCAGTTCATTACTCTGTGTTTATATTGTACAGTTTCAGTTCATTACACTGTGCTTATATTGTACTGTGTCAGTTCATTACTCTGTGTTTATATTGTACTGTGCCTCTTCACTACTCTGTGTTTTTATTTTACTGTGTCAGTTCATTACACTGTGTTTATATTGTACTGTGTCAGTTCTTTGCTCTGTGTTTATATCGCACTGTGTTAGTTCATTACTCTGTGTTTATATTGCACTTTGTCAGTTCATTACTCTGTGTTTATATTGCACTGTGTCAGTTCATTACACTCTGTGTGTCTTTTTTGCCGTGTCAGTTCATTGCTCTTTGTGCATATTGCAATGTGTTTGTTAATTCATCTATGTTATTACTGCACTGTGTCAGTTCATTACTCTGTCTTAATATTATGCTGTGTCAGTTCATTACTCGACGTTTACGTTGTGTGTCAGTTCATGACTCTGTGTTTATATTGTACTGTCTCAGTTCATTAATCTTTGTTTATAATGTACTGTGTCACTTCATTGCTCTGTGTTTATATTGTACTGTGTCAGTTCATTACTCTGTGTTTATATCGTGCTGTGTCAGTTCATTACATTGTGTGTGTACTGTACTGTGTCACTTCATGACTCTTTGTTCATATTGTACTGTGTCAGTTCATTACTTTGTGTTTATTTTGTACTGTGTCTCTTCACTACTCTGTGTTTATATTGTACTGTGTCAGTTTATTACACTGTGTTTATATTGTACTGTGTCAGTTCATTACTCTGTGTTTATATTGTACTGTGTCAGTTCATTACTCTGTGTTTATATTGTACTGTGTCAGTTCATTACTCTGTTTTTATATTGTACTGTGTCAGTTCATTACTCTGTGTTTTTATTGTACTGTGTCAGTTCATTACTCTGTGTTTTTATTGTACTGTGTCAGTTCATAACTCTGTGTTTATATTGTACTGTGTCAGTTCATTACTCTGTGTTTATATTGTATTGTGTCTCTTCACTACTCTGTGTTTATATTGTACTGTCAGTTTATTACACTGTGTTTATATTGTACTGTTTCAGTTCATTACTCTGTGTTTATATTGTACTGTGTCAGTTCATTACTCTGTGCTTTTATTGTACAGTGTCAGTTCATTGCTCTGTGTTTATATTGTACTGTGTCAGTTCATTACATTGTGTTTTTATTGTACTGTGTCAGTTCATTACTCTGTTTTTATTGTACTGTGTCAGTTCATTACTCTGTGTTTATATTGTACTGTGTCAGTTGATTACATTGTGTTTATATTGTACTGTGTCAGTTCATTAATCTGTATTTATATTGTAGTGTGTCAGTTCATTACTCTGTGTTTATATGTACTGTGTCAGTTCATTAATCTGTGTTTATATTGTACTGTGTCAGTTCATTACTCTGTGTTTATATTGTACTGTCTCAGTTCATTACTCTTTGTTTATGTTTTACTGTGTCAGTTCATTACTCTGTATTTATATTGTACTGTGTCAGTTATTTACGCTGCGTTTATATTGTAATGTGTCAGTTCATTAATCTGTGTTTATATTGTACTGTGTCAGTTCATTACCCTGTGTTTATATTGTACTGTGTCAGTTCATTACTCTGTGTTTATATTGTACTGTGTCAGTTCATTACATTGTGTTTATATTGTACTGTGTCAGTTCATTACTCTGTGTTTATATTGTACTGTGTCAGTTCTTTACATTTTGTTTATATTGTACTGTGTCAGTTCATTAATCTGTGTTTATATTGTACTGTTTCAGTTCATTACATTGTGTTTATATTGTACTGTGTCAGTTCATTACTCTGTGTTTATATTGTACTGTGTCAGTTCATTACTCTGTGTTTATATTGTACTGTGTCAGTTCATTTCTCTGTGCTTATATTGTTCTGTGTCAGCTCATTACTCTGTGTTTTTATTGTACTGTGTCAGTTCATTACTCTGTCTTTATATTGTACTGTTTCAGTTCATTACACTGTGCTTATATTGTACTGTGTCAGTTCATTACTTTGTGTTTATATTGTACTGTGTCAGTTCATTACTCTGTGTTTTTATTGTACTGTGTCTGTTCATTACAATTTGTTTATATTGTACTGTGTCATTTCATTACTCTGTGTTTATATTGTACTGTGCCTCTTCACTACTCTGTGTTTTTATTTTACTTTGTCAGTTCATTACAGTGTGTTTATATTGTACTGTGTCAGTTCTTTGCTCATGTGTTTATATCGCACTGTGTTAGTTCAATACTCTGTGTTTATATTGCACTTTGTCAATTCATTACTCTGTGTTTATATTGCACTGTGTCAGTTCATTACTATCTGTGTGTCTGTTGTGCCGTGTCAGTTCATTGCTCTTTGTGCATATTGCAATGTGTTTGTTAATTGATCTATGTTATTACTGCACTGTGTCAATTCATTACTCTGTCTTAATATTATGCTGTGTCAGTTCATTACTCAACGTTTACGTTTTGTGTCAGTTCATGACTCTGTGTTTTTATTGTACTGCGTCAGTTCATTGTTCTGTGTTTATATTGTACTGTGTCAGTTCATTACATTGTGTTTTTATTGTACTGTGTCAGTTCATTACTCTGTGTTTTTATTGTACTGTGTCAGTTCATTACTCTGTGTTTATACTGTACTGTGTCAGTTCATTACATTGTGGTTATATTGTACAGTGTCAGTTCATTACTCTGTGTTTTTATTGTACTGTGTCAGTTCATTACTCTGTGTTTATATTGTACTGTGTCAGTTCATTACTCTGTGTTTATATTGTACTGTGTCAGTTCATTACATTTTGTTTATATTGTACTGTGTCAGTTCATTAATCTGTGTTTATATTGTACTGTGTCAGTTCATTACACTGTGTTTATATGTACTGTGTCAGTTCATTAATCTGTGTTTATATTGTACTGTGTCAGTTCATTACTCTGTGTTTATATTGTACTGTGTCAGTTCATTACTCTTTGTTTATGTTGTACTGTGTCAGTTCATTACTCTGTATTTATATTGTACAGTGTCAGTTATTTACGCTGCGTTTATATTGTAGTGTGTCAGTTCATTAATCTGTGTTTATATTGTACTGTGTCAGTTCATTACCCTGTGTTTATATTGTCATGTGTCAGTTTATTACTCTGTGTTTATATTGTACTGTGTCAGTTCATTTCATTGTGTTTATATTGTACTGTGTCAGTTCATTACTCTGTGTTTTTATTGTACTGTGTCTGTTCATTACATTGTGTTTATATTGTACTGTGTCAGTTCATTACTCTGTGTTTTTATTGTACTGTGTCTGTTCATTACAATTTGTTTATATTGTACTGTGTCATTTCATTACTCTGTGTTTATATTGTACTGTGCCTCTTCACTACTCTGTGTTTTTATTTTACTTTGTCAGTTCATTACAGTGTGTTTATATTGTACTGTGTCAGTTCTTTGCTCATGTGTTTATATCGCACTGTGTTAGTTCAATACTCTGTGTTTATATTGCACTTTGTCAATTCATTACTCTGTGTTTATATTGCACTGTGTCAGTTCATTACTCTCTGTGTGTCTGTTGTGCCGTGTCAGTTCATTGCTCTTTGTGCATATTGCAATGTGTTTGTTAATTGATCTATGTTATTACTGCACTGTGTCAATTCATTACTCTGTCTTAATATTATGCTGTGTCAGTTCATTACTCAACGTTTACGTTTTGTGTCAGTTCATGACTCTGTGTTTTTATTGTACTGCGTCAGTTCATTGTTCTGTGTTTATATTGTACTGTGTCAGTTCATTACATTGTGTTTTTATTGTACTGTGTCAGTTCATTACTCTGTGTTTTTATTGTACTGTGTCAGTTCATTACTCTGTGTTTATACTGTACTGTGTCAGTTCATTACATTGTGGTTATATTGTACAGTGTCAGTTCATTACTCTGTGTTTTTATTGTACTGTGTCAGTTCATTACTCTGTGTTTATATTGTACTGTGTCAGTTCATTACTCTGTGTTTATATTGTACTGTGTCAGTTCATTACATTTTGTTTATATTGTACTGTGTCAGTTCATTAATCTGTGTTTATATTGTACTGTGTCAGTTCATTACACTGTGTTTATATGTACTGTGTCAGTTCATTAATCTGTGTTTATATTGTACTGTGTCAGTTCATTACTCTGTGTTTATATTGTACTGTGTCAGTTCATTACTCTTTGTTTATGTTGTACTGTGTCAGTTCATTACTCTGTATTTATATTGTACAGTGTCAGTTATTTACGCTGCGTTTATATTGTAGTGTGTCAGTTCATTAATCTGTGTTTATATTGTACCGTGTCAGTTCATTACCCTGTGTTTATATTGTCATGTGTCAGTTTATTACTCTGTGTTTATATTGTACTGTGTCAGTTCATTTCATTGTGTTTATATTGTACTGTGTCAGTTCATTACTCTGTGTTTTTATTGTACTGTGTCTGTTCATTACATTGTGTTTATATTGTACTGTGTCAGTTCATTACTCTGTGTTTATATTGTACTGTGTCAGTTCTTTACATTTTGTTTATATTGTACTGTGTCAGTTCATTAATCTGTGTTTATATTGTACTGTGTCAGTTCATTACATTGTGTTTATATTGTACTGTGTCAGTTCATTACTCTGTGTTTATATTGTACTGTGTCAGTTCATTACTCTGTGTTTTTATTGTACTGTGTCAGTTCATTTGTCTGTGTTTATATTGTACTGTGTCAGTTCATTACTCTGTGTTTATATTGTACTGTGTCAGTTCATTACATTGTGTTTATATTGTACCGTGTCAGTTCATTACTCTTTGTTTATGTTGTACTGTGTCAGTTCATTACTCTGTATTTATATTGTACTGTGTCAGTTATTTACGCTGTGTTTATATTGTACTGTGTCAGTTCATTAATCTGTGTTTATATTGTACTGTGTCAGTTCATTACTCTGTGTTTATATTGTACTGTGTCAGTTCATTACTTTGTGTTTATATTGTACTGTGTCAGTTCATTACTCTGTGTTTATATTGTACTGTGTCAGTTCATTACTCTGTGTTTATATTGTACTGTGTCAGTTCATTACATTGTGTTTATATTGTACTGTGTCTGTTCATTACTCTGTGTTTTTATTGTACTGTGTCTGTTCATTACATTGTGTTTATATTGTACTGTGTCAGTTCATTACTCTGTGTTTATATTGTACTGTGTCAGTTCTTTACATTTTGTTTATATTGTACTGTGTCAGTTCATTAATCTGTGTTTATATTGTACTGTGTCAGTTCATTACATTGTGTTTATATTGTACTGTGTCAGTTCATTACTCTGTGTTTATATTGTACTGTGTCAGTTCATTACTCAGTGTTTATATTGTACTGTGTCAGTTCATTTCTCTGTGTTTATATTGTACTGTGTCAGTTCATTACTCAGTATTTATATTGTACTGTGTCAGTTCATTACATTGTGTTTATATTGTACCGTGTCAGTTCATTACTCTTTGTTTATGTTGTACTGTGTCAGTTCATTACTCTGTATTTATATTGTACTGTGTCAGTAATTTACGCTGTGTTTATATTGTACTGTGTCAGTTCATTAATCTGTGTTTATATTGTACTGTGTCAGTTCATTACCTTGTGTTTATATTGTACTGTGTCAGTTCATTACTCTGTGTTTATATTGTACTGTGTCAGTTCATTACTTTGTGTTTATATTGTACTGTGTCAGTTCATTACTCTGTGTTTTTATTGTACTGTGTCTGTTCATTACATTGTGTTTATATTGTACTGTGTCAGTTCATTGCTCTGTGTTTATATTGTACTGTGTCAGTTCTTTACATATTGATTATATTGTACTGTGTCAGTTCATTAATCTGTGTTTATATTGTACTGTGTCAGTTCATTACTCTGTGTTTTTATTCTACTGTGTCAGTTCATTACATTGTGTTTATTTTGTACTGTGTCAGTTCATTACTCTGTGTTTATATTGTACTGTGTCAGTTCTTTACATTTTGTTTATATTGTACTGTGTCAGTTCATTAATCTATGTTTATATTGTACAGTGTCAGTTCATTACTCTGCGTTTATATTGTACTGTGTCAGTTCATTACTCTGTGTTTATATTGTACTGTGTCAGTTCATTTCTCTGTGTTTATATTATACTGTGTCAGTTCATTACTCTGTGTTTTTATTGTACTGTGTCAGTTCATTACTCTGTGTTTATATTGTACAGTTTCAGTTCATTACACTGTGCTTATATTGTACTGTGTCAGTTCATTACTCTGTGTTTATATTGTACTGTGCCGCTTCGCTACTCTGTGTTTTTATTTTACTGTGTCAGTTCATTACACTGTGTTTATATTGTACTGTGTCAGTTCTTTGCTCTGTGTTTATATCGCACTGTGTTAGTTCATTACTCTGTGTTTATATTGCACTTTGTCAGTTCATTACTCTGTGTTTATATTGCACTGTGTCAGTTCATTACTCTCTGTGTGTCTGTTGTGCCGTGTCAGTTCATTGCTCTTTGTGCATATTGCAATGTGTTTGTTAATTCATCTATGTTATTACTGCACTGTGTCAGTTCATTACTCTGTCTTAATATTATGCTGTGTCAGTTCATTACTCGACGTTTACGTTGTGTGTCAGTTCATGACTCTGTGTTTATATTGTACAGTCTCAGTTCATTAATCTGTGTTTATAATGTACTGTGTCACTTCATTGCTCTGTGTTTATATTGTACTGTGTCAGTTCATTACTCTGTGTTTATATCGTGCTCTGTCAGTTCATTACATTGTGTGTGTACTGTACTGTGTCACTTCATGACTCTTTGTTCATATTGTACTGTGTCAGTTCATTACTTTGTGTTTATTTTGTACTGTGTCTCTTCACTACTCTGTGTTTATATTGTACTGTGTCAGTTTATTACACTGTGTTTATATTGTACTGTGTCAGTTCATTACTCTGTGTTTATATTGTACTGTGTCAGTTCATTACTCTGTGTTTATATTGTACTGTGTCCGTTCATGACTCTGTTTTTATATTGTACTGTGTCAGTTCATTACTCTGTGTTTTTATTGTACCTTGTCAGTTCATTACTCTGTGTCTATATTGTACTGTCTCAGTTCAATACACTTTGTTTATGTTGTACTGTGTCAGTTCATTACTCTGTGTTTATATTGTACTGTGTCAGTTCTTTACATTTTGTTTATATTGTACTGTGTCAGTTCATTAATCTGTGTTTATATTGTACTGTGTCAGTTCATTACATTGTGTTTATATTGTACTGTGTCAGTTCATTACTCTGTGTTTATATTGTACTGTGTCAGTTCATTACTCTGTGTTTTTATTGTACTGTGTCAGTTCATTTGTCTGTGTTTATATTGTACTGTGTCAGTTCATTACTCTGTGTTTATATTGTACTGTGTCAGTTCATTACATTGTGTTTATATTGTACCGTGTCAGTTCATTACTCTTTGTTTATGTTGTACTGTGTCAGTTCATTACTCTGTATTTATATTGTACTGTGTCAGTTATTTACGCTGTGTTTATATTGTACTGTGTCAGTTCATTAATCTGTGTTTATATTGTACTGTGTCAGTTCATTACTCTGTGTTTATATTGTACTGTGTCAGTTCATTACTTTGTGTTTATATTGTACTGTGTCAGTTCATTACTCTGTGTTTATATTGTACTGTGTCAGTTCATTACTCTGTGTTTATATTGTACTGTGTCAGTTCATTACATTGTGTTTATATTGTACTGTGTCTGTTCATTACTCTGTGTTTTTATTGTACTGTGTCTGTTCATTACATTGTGTTTATATTGTACTGTGTCAGTTCATTACTCTGTGTTTATATTGTACTGTGTCAGTTCTTTACATTTTGTTTATATTGTACTGTGTCAGTTCATTAATCTGTGTTTATATTGTACTGTGTCAGTTCATTACATTGTGTTTATATTGTACTGTGTCAGTTCATTACTCTGTGTTTATATTGTACTGTGTCAGTTCATTACTCAGTGTTTATATTGTACTGTGTCAGTTCATTTCTCTGTGTTTATATTGTACTGTGTCAGTTCATTACTCAGTATTTATATTGTACTGTGTCAGTTCATTACATTGTGTTTATATTGTACCGTGTCAGTTCATTACTCTTTGTTTATGTTGTACTGTGTCAGTTCATTACTCTGTATTTATATTGTACTGTGTCAGTAATTTACGCTGTGTTTATATTGTACTGTGTCAGTTCATTAATCTGTGTTTATATTGTACTGTGTCAGTTCATTACCTTGTGTTTATATTGTACTGTGTCAGTTCATTACTCTGTGTTTATATTGTACTGTGTCAGTTCATTACTTTGTGTTTATATTGTACTGTGTCAGTTCATTACTCTGTGTTTTTATTGTACTGTGTCTGTTCATTACATTGTGTTTATATTGTACTGTGTCAGTTCATTGCTCTGTGTTTATATTGTACTGTGTCAGTTCTTTACATTTTGTTTATATTGTACTGTGTCAGTTCATTAATCTGTGTTTATATTGTACTGTGTCAGTTCATTACTCTGTGTTTTTATTCTACTGTGTCAGTTCATTACATTGTGTTTATTTTGTACTGTGTCAGTTCATTACTCTGTGTTTATATTGTACTGTGTCAGTTCTTTACATTTTGTTTATATTGTACTGTGTCAGTTCATTAATCTGTGTTTATATTGTACAGTGTCAGTTCATTACTCTGCGTTTATATTGTACTGTGTCAGTTCATTACTCTGTGTTTATATTGTACTGTGTCAGTTCATTTCTCTGTGTTTATATTATACTGTGTCAGTTCATTACTCTGTGTTTTTATTGTACTGTGTCAGTTCATTACTCTGTGTTTATATTGTACAGTTTCAGTTCATTACACTGTGCTTATATTGTACTGTGTCAGTTCATTACTCTGTGTTTATATTGTACTGTGCCGCTTCGCTACTCTGTGTTTTTATTTTACTGTGTCAGTTCATTACACTGTGTTTATATTGTACTGTGTCAGTTCTTTGCTCTGTGTTTATATCGCACTGTGTTAGTTCATTACTCTGTGTTTATATTGCACTTTGTCAGTTCATTACTCTGTGTTTATATTGCACTGTGTCAGTTCATTACTCTCTGTGTGTCTGTTGTGCCGTGTCAGTTCATTGCTCTTTGTGCATATTGCAATGTGTTTGTTAATTCATCTATGTTATTAATGCACTGTGTCAGTTCATTACTCTGTCTTAATATTATGCTGTGTCAGTTCATTACTCGACGTTTACGTTGTGTGTCAGTTCATGACTCTGTGTTTATATTGTACAGTCTCAGTTCATTAATCTGTGTTTATAATGTACTGTGTCACTTCATTGCTCTGTGTTTATATTGTACTGTGTCAGTTCATTACTCTGTGTTTATATCGTGCTCTGTCAGTTCATTACATTGTGTGTGTACTGTACTGTGTCACTTCATGACTCTTTGTTCATATTGTACTGTGTCAGTTCATTACTTTGTGTTTATTTTGTACTGTGTCTCTTCACTACTCTGTGTTTATATTGTACTGTGTCAGTTTATTACACTGTGTTTATATTGTACTGTGTCAGTTCATTACTCTGTGTTTATATTGTACTGTGTCAGTTCATTACTCTGTGTTTATATTGTACTGTGTCCGTTCATGACTCTGTTTTTATATTGTACTGTGTCAGTTCATTACTCTGTGTTTATATTGTACCTTGTCAGTTCATTACTCTGTGTCTATATTGTACTGTCTCAGTTCAATACACTTTGTTTATGTTGTACTGTGTCAGTTCATTACTCTGTGTTTTTATTGTACTGTGTCTGTTCATTACATTGTGTTTATATTGTACTGTGTCAGTTCATTGCTCTGTGTTTATATTGTACTGTGTCAGTTCTTTACATTTTGTTTATATTGTACTGTGTCAGTTCATTAATCTGTGTTTATATTGTACTGTGTCAGTTCATTACTCTGTGTTTTTATTCTACTGTGTCTGTTCATTACATTGTGTTTATTTTGTACTGTGTCAGTTCATTACTCTGTGTTTATATTGTACTGTGTCAGTTCTTTACATTTTGTTTATATTGTACTGTGTCAGTTCATTAATCTGTGTTTATATTGTACAGTGTCAGTTCATTACTCTGCGTTTATATTGTACTGTGTCAGTTCATTACTCTGTGTTTATATTGTACTGTGTCAGTTCATTTCTCTGTGTTTATATTGTACAGTTTCAGTTCATTACACTGTGCTTATATTGTACTGTGTCAGTTCATTACTCTGTGTTTATATTGTACTGTGCCGCTTCGCTACTCTGTGTTTTTATTTTACTGTGTCAGTTCATTACACTGTGTTTATATTGTACTGTGTCAGTTCTTTGCTCTGTGTTTATATCGCACTGTGTTAGTTCATTACTCTGTGTTTATATTGCACTTTGTCAGTTCATTACTCTGTGTTTATATTGCACTGTGTCAGTTCATTACTCTCTGTGTGTCTGTTGTGCCGTGTCAGTTCATTGCTCTTTGTGCATATTGCAATGTGTTTGTTAATTCATCTATGTTATTACTGCACTGTGTCAGTTCATTACTCTGTCTTAATATTATGCTGTGTCAGTTCATTACTCGACGTTTACGTTGTGTGTCAGTTCATGACTCTGTGTTTATATTGTACAGTCTCAGTTCATTAATCTGTGTTTAAAATGTACTGTGTCACTTCATTGCTCTGTGTTTATATTGTACTGTGTCAGTTCATTACTCTGTGTTTATATCGTGCTGTGTCAGTTCATTACATTGTGTGTGTACTGTACTGTGTCACTTCATGACTCTTTGTTCATATTGTACTGTGTCAGTTCATTACTTTGTGTTTATTTTGTACTGTGTCTCTTCACTACTCTGTGTTTATATTGTACTGTGTCAGTTTATTACACTGTGTTTATATTGTACTGTGTCAGTTCATTACTCTGTGTTTATATTGTACTGTGTCAGTTCATTACTCTGTGTTTATATTGTACTGTGTCCGTTCATGACTCTGTTTTTATATTGTACTGTGTCAGTTCATTACTCTGTGTTTTTATTGTACCTTGTCAGTTCATTACTCTGTGTCTATATTGTACTGTCTCAGTTCAATACACTTTGTTTATGTTGTACTGTGTCAGTTCATTACTCTGTATTTATATTGTACTGTGTCAGTTATTTACGCTGCATTTATATTGTAATGTGTCAGTTCATTAATCTGTGTTTATATTGTACTGTGTCAGTTCATTACCCTGTGTTTATATTGTACTGTGTCAGTTCATTACTCTGTGTTTATATTGTACTGTGTCAGTTCATTACATTGTGTTTATATTGTACTGTGTCAGTTCATTACTCTGTGTTTATATCGTACTGTGTCAGTTCTTTACATTTTGTTTATATTGTACTGTGTCAGTTCATTAATCTGTGTTTATATTGTACTGTTTCAGTTCATTACATTGTGTTTATATTGTACTGTGTCAGTTCATTACTCTGTGTTTATATTGTACTGTGTCAGTTCATTACTCTGTGTTTATATTGTACTGTGTCAGTTCATTTCTCTGTGCTTATATTGTTCTGTGTCAGCTCATTACTCTGTGTTTTTATTGTACTGTGTCAGTTCATTACTCTGTCTTTATATTGTACAGTTTCAGTTCATTACACTGTGCTTATATTGTACTGTGTCAGTTCATTACTTTGTGTTTATATTGTACTGTGTCAGTTCATTACTCTGTGTTTTTATTGTACTGTGTCTGTTCATTACATTGTGTTTATATTGTACTGTGTCATTTCATTACTCTGTGTTTATATTGTACTGTGCCTCTTCACTACTCTGTGTTTTTATTTTACTTTGTCAGTTCATTACAGTGTGTTTATATTGCACTTTGTCAATTCATTACTCTGTGTTTATATTGCACTGTGTCAGTTCATTACTCTCTGTGTGTCTGTTGTGCCGTGTCAGTTCATTGCTCTTTGTGCATATTGCAATGTGTTTGTTAATTGATCTATGTTATTACTGCACTGTGTCATTTCATTACTCTGTCTTAATATTATGCTGTGTCAGTTCATTACTCAACGTTTACGTTTTGTGTCAGTTCATGACTCTGTGTTTTTATTGTACTGCGTCAGTTCATTGTTCTGTGTTTATATTGTACTGTGTCAGTTCATTACTCTGTGTTTTTATTGTACTGTGTCAGTTCATTACTCTGTGTTTATACTGTACTGTGTCAGTTCATTACATTGTGTTTATATTGTACTGTGTCAGTTCATTACTCTGTGTTTTTATTGTACTGTGTCAGTTCATTACTCTGTGTTTATATTGTACTGTGTCAGTTCATTACTCTGTGTTTATATTGTACTGTGTCAGTTCATTACATTTTGTTTATATTGTACTGTGTCAGTTCATTAATCTGTGTTTATATTGTACTGTGTCAGTTCATTACACTGTGTTTATATGTACTGTGTCAGTACATTAATCTGTGTTTATATTGTACTGTGTCAGTTCATTACTCTGTGTTTATATTGTACTGTGTCAGTTCATTACTCTTTGTTTATGTTGTACTGTGTCAGTTCATTACTCTGTATTTATATTGTACAGTGTCAATTATTTACGCTGCGTTTATATTGTAGTGTGTCAGTTCATTAATCTGTGTTTATATTGTACTGTGTCAGTTCTTTACATTTTGTTTATATTGTACTGTGTCAGTTCATTAATCTGTGTTTATATTGTACTGTGTCAGTTCATTACTCTGTGTTTTTATTCTACTGTGTCAGTTCATTACATTGTGTTTATTTTGTACTGTGTCAGTTCATTACTCTGTGTTTATATTGTACTGTGTCAGTTCTTTACATTTTGTTTATATTGTACTGTGTCAGTTCATTAATCTGTGTTTATATTGTACAGTGTCAGTTCATTACTCTGCGTTTATATTGTACTGTGTCAGTTCATTACTCTGTGTTTATATTGTACTGTGTCAGTTCATTTCTCTGTGTTTATATTATACTGTGTCAGTTCATTACTCTGTGTTTTTATTGTACTGTGTCAGTTCATTACTCTGTGTTTATATTGTACAGTTTCAGTTCATTACACTGTGCTTATATTGTACTGTGTCAGTTCATTACTCTGTGTTTATATTGTACTGTGCCGCTTCGCTACTCTGTGTTTTTATTTTACTGTGTCAGTTCATTACACTGTGTTTATATTGTACTGTGTCAGTTCTTTGCTCTGTGTTTATATCGCACTGTGTTAGTTCATTACTCTGTGTTTATATTGCACTTTGTCAGTTCATTACTCTGTGTTTATATTGCACTGTGTCAGTTCATTACTCTCTGTGTGTCTGTTGTGCCGTGTCAGTTCATTGCTCTTTGTGCATATTGCAATGTGTTTGTTAATTCATCTATGTTATTACTGCACTGTGTCAGTTCATTACTCTGTCTTAATATTATGCTGTGTCAGTTCATTACTCGACGTTTACGTTGTGTGTCAGTTCATGACTCTGTGTTTATATTGTACAGTCTCAGTTCATTAATCTGTGTTTATAATGTACTGTGTCACTTCATTGCTCTGTGTTTATATTGTACTGTGTCAGTTCATTACTCTGTGTTTATATCGTGCTCTGTCAGTTCATTACATTGTGTGTGTACTGTACTGTGTCACTTCATGACTCTTTGTTCATATTGTACTGTGTCAGTTCATTACTTTGTGTTTATTTTGTACTGTGTCTCTTCACTACTCTGTGTTTATATTGTACTGTGTCAGTTTATTACACTGTGTTTATATTGTACTGTGTCAGTTCATTACTCTGTGTTTATATTGTACTGTGTCAGTTCATTACTCTGTGTTTATATTGTACTGTGTCCGTTCATGACTCTGTTTTTATATTGTACTGTGTCAGTTCATTACTCTGTGTTTTTATTGTACCTTGTCAGTTCATTACTCTGTGTCTATATTGTACTGTCTCAGTTCAATACACTTTGTTTATGTTGTACTGTGTCAGTTCATTACTCTGTGTTTATATTGTACTGTGTCAGTTCTTTACATTTTGTTTATATTGTACTGTGTCAGTTCATTAATCTGTGTTTATATTGTACTGTGTCAGTTCATTACATTGTGTTTATATTGTACTGTGTCAGTTCATTACTCTGTGTTTATATTGTACTGTGTCAGTTCATTACTCTGTGTTTTTATTGTACTGTGTCAGTTCATTTGTCTGTGTTTATATTGTACTGTGTCAGTTCATTACTCTGTGTTTATATTGTACTGTGTCAGTTCATTACATTGTGTTTATATTGTACCGTGTCAGTTCATTACTCTTTGTTTATGTTGTACTGTGTCAGTTCATTACTCTGTATTTATATTGTACTGTGTCAGTTATTTACGCTGTGTTTATATTGTACTGTGTCAGTTCATTAATCTGTGTTTATATTGTACTGTGTCAGTTCATTACTCTGTGTTTATATTGTACTGTGTCAGTTCATTACTTTGTGTTTATATTGTACTGTGTCAGTTCATTACTCTGTGTTTATATTGTACTGTGTCAGTTCATTACTCTGTGTTTATATTGTACTGTGTCAGTTCATTACATTGTGTTTATATTGTACTGTGTCTGTTCATTACTCTGTGTTTTTATTGTACTGTGTCTGTTCATTACATTGTGTTTATATTGTACTGTGTCAGTTCATTACTCTGTGTTTATATTGTACTGTGTCAGTTCTTTACATTTTGTTTATATTGTACTGTGTCAGTTCATTAATCTGTGTTTATATTGTACTGTGTCAGTTCATTACATTGTGTTTATATTGTACTGTGTCAGTTCATTACTCTGTGTTTATATTGTACTGTGTCAGTTCATTACTCAGTGTTTATATTGTACTGTGTCAGTTCATTTCTCTGTGTTTATATTGTACTGTGTCAGTTCATTACTCAGTATTTATATTGTACTGTGTCAGTTCATTACATTGTGTTTATATTGTACCGTGTCAGTTCATTACTCTTTGTTTATGTTGTACTGTGTCAGTTCATTACTCTGTATTTATATTGTACTGTGTCAGTAATTTACGCTGTGTTTATATTGTACTGTGTCAGTTCATTAATCTGTGTTTATATTGTACTGTGTCAGTTCATTACCTTGTGTTTATATTGTACTGTGTCAGTTCATTACTCTGTGTTTATATTGTACTGTGTCAGTTCATTACTTTGTGTTTATATTGTACTGTGTCAGTTCATTACTCTGTGTTTTTATTGTACTGTGTCTGTTCATTACATTGTGTTTATATTGTACTGTGTCAGTTCATTGCTCTGTGTTTATATTGTACTGTGTCAGTTCTTTACATTTTGTTTATATTGTACTGTGTCAGTTCATTAATCTGTGTTTATATTGTACTGTGTCAGTTCATTACTCTGTGTTTTTATTCTACTGTGTCAGTTCATTACATTGTGTTTATTTTGTACTGTGTCAGTTCATTACTCTGTGTTTATATTGTACTGTGTCAGTTCTTTACATTTTGTTTATATTGTACTGTGTCAGTTCATTAATCTGTGTTTATATTGTACAGTGTCAGTTCATTACTCTGCGTTTATATTGTACTGTGTCAGTTCATTACTCTGTGTTTATATTGTACTGTGTCAGTTCATTTCTCTGTGTTTATATTATACTGTGTCAGTTCATTACTCTGTGTTTTTATTGTACTGTGTCAGTTCATTACTCTGTGTTTATATTGTACAGTTTCAGTTCATTACACTGTGCTTATATTGTACTGTGTCAGTTCATTACTCTGTGTTTATATTGTACTGTGCCGCTTCGCTACTCTGTGTTTTTATTTTACTGTGTCAGTTCATTACACTGTGTTTATATTGTACTGTGTCAGTTCTTTGCTCTGTGTTTATATCGCACTGTGTTAGTTCATTACTCTGTGTTTATATTGCACTTTGTCAGTTCATTACTCTGTGTTTATATTGCACTGTGTCAGTTCATTACTCTCTGTGTGTCTGTTGTGCCGTGTCAGTTCATTGCTCTTTGTGCATATTGCAATGTGTTTGTTAATTCATCTATGTTATTACTGCACTGTGTCAGTTCATTACTCTGTCTTAATATTATGCTGTGTCAGTTCATTACTCGACGTTTACGTTGTGTGTCAGTTCATGACTCTGTGTTTATATTGTACAGTCTCAGTTCATTAATCTGTGTTTATAATGTACTGTGTCACTTCATTGCTCTGTGTTTATATTGTACTGTGTCAGTTCATTACTCTGTGTTTATATCGTGCTCTGTCAGTTCATTACATTGTGTGTGTACTGTACTGTGTCACTTCATGACTCTTTGTTCATATTGTACTGTGTCAGTTCATTACTTTGTGTTTATTTTGTACTGTGTCTCTTCACTACTCTGTGTTTATATTGTACTGTGTCAGTTTATTACACTGTGTTTATATTGTACTGTGTCAGTTCATTACTCTGTGTTTATATTGTACTGTGTCAGTTCATTACTCTGTGTTTATATTGTACTGTGTCCGTTCATGACTCTGTTTTTATATTGTACTGTGTCAGTTCATTACTCTGTGTTTTTATTGTACCTTGTCAGTTCATTACTCTGTGTCTATATTGTACTGTCTCAGTTCAATACACTTTGTTTATGTTGTACTGTGTCAGTTCATTACTCTGTGTTTTTATTGTACTGTGTCTGTTCATTACATTGTGTTTATATTGTACTGTGTCAGTTCATTGCTCTGTGTTTATATTGTACTGTGTCAGTTCTTTACATTTTGTTTATATTGTACTGTGTCAGTTCATTAATCTGTGTTTATATTGTACTGTGTCAGTTCATTACTCTGTGTTTTTATTCTACTGTGTCTGTTCATTACATTGTGTTTATTTTGTACTGTGTCAGTTCATTACTCTGTGTTTATATTGTACTGTGTCAGTTCTTTACATTTTGTTTATATTGTACTGTGTCAGTTCATTAATCTGTGTTTATATTGTACAGTGTCAGTTCATTACTCTGCGTTTATATTGTACTGTGTCAGTTCATTACTCTGTGTTTATATTGTACTGTGTCAGTTCATTTCTCTGTGTTTATATTGTACAGTTTCAGTTCATTACACTGTGCTTATATTGTACTGTGTCAGTTCATTACTCTGTGTTTATATTGTACTGTGTCAGTTCATTACATTTTGTTTATATTGTACTGTGTCAGTTCATTACTCTGTGTTTTTATTGTACCTTGTCAGTTCATTACTCTGTGTCTATATTGTACTGTCTCAGTTCAATACACTTTGTTTATGTTGTACTGTGTCAGTTCATTACTCTGTATTTATATTGTACTGTGTCAGTTATTTACGCTGCATTTATATTGTAATGTGTCAGTTCATTAATCTGTGTTTATATTGTACTGTGTCAGTTCATTACCCTGTGTTTATATTGTACTGTGTCAGTTCATTACTCTGTGTTTATATTGTACTGTGTCAGTTCATTACATTGTGTTTATATTGTACTGTGTCAGTTCATTACTCTGTGTTTATATCGTACTGTGTCAGTTCTTTACATTTTGTTTATATTGTACTGTGTCAGTTCATTAATCTGTGTTTATATTGTACTGTTTCAGTTCATTACATTGTGTTTATATTGTACTGTGTCAGTTCATTACTCTGTGTTTATATTGTACTGTGTCAGTTCATTACTCTGTGTTTATATTGTACTGTGTCAGTTCATTTCTCTGTGCTTATATTGTTCTGTGTCAGCTCATTACTCTGTGTTTTTATTGTACTGTGTCAGTTCATTACTCTGTCTTTATATTGTACAGTTTCAGTTCATTACACTGTGCTTATATTGTACTGTGTCAGTTCATTACTTTGTGTTTATATTGTACTGTGTCAGTTCATTACTCTGTGTTTTTATTGTACTGTGTCTGTTCATTACATTGTGTTTATATTGTACTGTGTCATTTCATTACTCTGTGTTTATATTGTACTGTGCCTCTTCACTACTCTGTGTTTTTATTTTACTTTGTCAGTTCATTACAGTGTGTTTATATTGCACTTTGTCAATTCATTACTCTGTGTTTATATTGCACTGTGTCAGTTCATTACTCTCTGTGTGTCTGTTGTGCCGTGTCAGTTCATTGCTCTTTGTGCATATTGCAATGTGTTTGTTAATTGATCTATGTTATTACTGCACTGTGTCATTTCATTACTCTGTCTTAATATTATGCTGTGTCAGTTCATTACTCAACGTTTACGTTTTGTGTCAGTTCATGACTCTGTGTTTTTATTGTACTGCGTCAGTTCATTGTTCTGTGTTTATATTGTACTGTGTCAGTTCATTACTCTGTGTTTTTATTGTACTGTGTCAGTTCATTACTCTGTGTTTATACTGTACTGTGTCAGTTCATTACATTGTGTTTATATTGTACTGTGTCAGTTCATTACTCTGTGTTTTTATTGTACTGTGTCAGTTCATTACTCTGTGTTTATATTGTACTGTGTCAGTTCATTACTCTGTGTTTATATTGTACTGTGTCAGTTCATTACATTTTGTTTATATTGTACTGTGTCAGTTCATTAATCTGTGTTTATATTGTACTGTGTCAGTTCATTACACTGTGTTTATATGTACTGTGTCAGTACATTAATCTGTGTTTATATTGTACTGTGTCAGTTCATTACTCTGTGTTTATATTGTACTGTGTCAGTTCATTACTCTTTGTTTATGTTGTACTGTGTCAGTTCATTACTCTGTATTTATATTGTACAGTGTCAATTATTTACGCTGCGTTTATATTGTAGTGTGTCAGTTCATTAATCTGTGTTTATATTGTACTGTGTCAGTTCATTACCCTGTGTTTATATTGTCATGTGTCAGTTTATTACTCTGTGTTTATATTGTACTGTGTCAGTTCATTTCATTGTGTTTATATTGTACTGTGTCAGTTCATTACTCTGTTTTTATTGTACTGTGTCTGTTCATTACATTGTGTTTATATTGTACTGTGTCAGTTCATTACTCTGTGTTTATATTGTACTGTGTCAGTTCTTTACATTTTGTTTATATTGTACTGTGTCAGTTCATTAATCTGTGTTTATATTGTACTGTGTCAGTTCATTACATTGTGTTTATATTGTACTGTGTCAGTTCATTACTCTGTGTTTATATTGTACTGTGTCAGTTCATTACTCTGTGTTTATATTGTACTGTGTCAGTTCATTTCTCTGTGTTTATATTGTACTGTGTCAGTTCATTACTCTGTGTTTATATTGTACTGTGTCAGTTCATTACATTGTGTTTATATTGTACCGTGTCAGTTCATTACTCTTTGTTTATGTTGTACTGTGTCAGTTCATTACTCTGTATCTATATTGTACTGTGTCAGTTATTTACGCTGTGTTTATATTGTACTGTGTCAGTTCATTATTCTGTGTTTATATTGTACTGTGTCAGTTCATTACCCTGTGTTTATATTGTACTGTGTCACTTCATTACATTGTGTTTATATTGTACTGTGTCAGTTCATTACTCTGTGTTTATATTGTACTGTGTCAGTTCATTACTCTGTGTTTATATTGTACTGTGTTAGTTCATTTCTCTCTGTTTATATTATACGGTGTCAGTTCATTACTCTGTGTTTTTATTGTACTTTGTCAGTTCATTACTCTGTGTTTATATTGTACAGTTTCAGTTCATTACACTGTGCTTATATTGTACTGTGTCAGTTCATTACTCTGTGTTTATATTGTACTGTGCCTCTTCACTACTCTGTGTTTTTATTTTACTGTGTCAGTTCATTACACTGTGTTTATATTGTACTGTGTCAGTTCTTTGCTCTGTGTTTATATCGCACTGTGTTAGTTCATTACTCTGTGTTTATATTGCACTTTGTCAGTTCATTACTCTGTGTTTATATTGCACTGTGTCAGTTCATTACACTCTGTGTGTCTTTTTTGCCGTGTCAGTTCATTTCTCTTTGTGCATATTGCAATGTGTTTGTTAATTCATCTATGTTATTACTGCACTGTGTCAGTTCATTACTCTTTCTTAATATTATGCTGTGTCAGTTCATTACTCGACGTTTACGTTGTGTGTCAGTTCATGACTCTGTGTTTATATTGTACTGTCTCAGTTCATTAATCTGTGTTTATAATGTACTGTGTCACTTCATTGCTCTGTGTTTATATTGTACTGTGTCAGTTCATTACTCTGTGTTTATATCGTGCTGTGTCAGTTCATTACATTGTGTGTGTACTGTACTGTGTCACTTCATGACTCTTTGTTCATATTGTACTGTGTCAGTTCATTACTTTGTGTTTATTTTGTACTGTGTCTCTTCACTACTCTGTGTTTATATTGTACTGTGTCAGTTTATTACACTGTGTTTATATTGTACTGTGTCAGTTCATTACTCTGTGTTTATATTGTACTGTGTCAGTTCATTACTCTGTGTTTATATTGTACTGTGTCAGTTCATTACTCTGTTTTTATATTGTACTGTGTCAGTTCATTACTCTGTGTTTTTATTGTACTGTGTCAGTTCATTACTCTGTGTTTATATTGTACTGTGTCAGTTCATTACTCTGTGCTTTTATTGTACAGTGTCAGTTCATTGCTCTGTGTTTATATTGTACTGTGTCAGTTCATTACATTGTGTTTTTATTGTACTGTGTCAGTTCATTACTCTGTTTTTATTGTACTGTGTCAGTTCATTACTCTGTGTTTATATTGTACTGTGTCAGTTGATTACATTGTGTTTATATTGTACTGTGTCAGTTCATTAATCTGTATTTATATTGTAGTGTGTCAGTTCATTACTCTGTGTTTATATGTACTGTGTCAGTTCATTAATCTGTGTTTATATTGTACTGTGTCAGTTCATTACTCTGTGTTTATATTGTACTGTCTCAGTTCATTACTCTTTGTTTATGTTTTACTGTGTCAGTTCATTACTCTGTATTTATATTGTACTGTGTCATTTATTTACGCTGCGTTTATATTGTAATGTGTCAGTTCATTAATCTGTGTTTATATTGTACTGTGTCAGTTCATTACCCTGTGTTTATATTGTACTGTGTCAGTTCATTACTCTGTGTTTATATTGTACTGTGTCAGTTCATTACATTGTGTTTATATTGTACTATGTCAGTTCATTACTCTGTGTTTATATTGTACTGTGTCAGTTCTTTACATTTTGTTTATATTGTACTGTGTCAGTTCATTAATCTGTGTTTATATTGTACTGTTTCAGTTCATTACATTGTGTTTATATTGTACTGTGTCAGTTCATTACTCTGTGTTTATATTGTACTGTGTCAGTTCATTACTCTGTGTTTATATTGTACTGTGTCAGTTCATTTCTCTGTGCTTATATTGTTCTGTGTCAGCTCATTACTCTGTGTTTTTATTGTACTGTGTCAGTTCATTACTCTGTCTTTATATTGTACAGTTTCAGTTCATTACACTGTGCTTATATTGTACTGTGTCAGTTCATTACTTTGTGTTTATATTGTACTGTGTCAGTTCATTACTCTGTGTTTTTATTGTACTGTGTCTGTTCATTACATTGTGTTTATATTGTACTGTGTCATTTCATTACTCTGTGTTTATATTGTACTGTGCCTCTTCACTACTCTGTGTTTTTATTTTACTTTGTCAGTTCATTACAGTGTGTTTATATTGTACTGTGTCAGTTCTTTGCTCATGTGTTTACATCGCACTGTGTTAGTTCAATACTCTGTGTTTATATTGCACTTTGTCAATTCATTACTCTGTGTTTATATTGCACTGTGTCAGTTCATTACTCTCTGTGTGTCTGTTGTGCCGTGTCAGTTCATTGCTCTTTGTGCATATTGCAATGTGTTTGTTAATTGATCTATGTTATTACTGCACTGTGTCAATTCATTACTCTGTCTTAATATTATGCTGTGTCAGTTCATTACTCAACGTTTACGTTTTGTGTCAGTTCATGACTCTGTGTTTTTATTGTACTGTGTCAGTTCATTGTTCTGTGTTTATATTGTACTGTGTCAGTTCATTACATTGTGTTTTTATTGTACTGTGTCAGTTCATTACTCTGTGTTTTTATTGTACTGTGTCAGTTCATTACTCTGTGTTTATACTGTACTGTGTCAGTTCATTACATTGCGTTTATATTGTACTGTGTCAGTTCATTACTCTGTGTTTTTATTGTACTGTGTCAGTTCATTACTCTGTGTTTATATTGTACTGTGTCAGTTCATTACTCTGTGTTTATATTGTACTGTGTCAGTTCATTACATTTTGTTTATGTTGTACTGTGTCAGTTCATTAATCTGTGTTTATATTGTACTGTGTCAGTTCATTACACTGTGTTTATATGTACTGTGTCAGTTCATTAATCTGTGTTTATATTGTACTGTGTCAGTTCATTACTCTGTGTTTATATTGTACTGTTTCAGTTCATTACTCTTTGTTTATGTTGTACTGTGTCAGTTCATTACTCTGTATTTATATTATACAGTGTCAGTTATTTACGCTGCGTTTATATTGTAGTGTCTCAGTTCATTAATCTGTGTTTATATTGTACTGTGTCAGTTCATTACCCTGTGTTTATATTGTCATGTGTCAGTTTATTACTCTGTGTTTATATTGTACTGTGTCAGTTCATTTCATTGTGTTTATATTGTACTGTGTCAGTTCATTACTCTGTGTTTTTATTGTACTGTGTCTGTTCATTACATTGTGTTTATATTGTACTGTGTCAGTTCATTACTCTGTGTTTATATTGTACTGTGTCAGTTCTTTACATTTTGTTTATATTGTACTGTGTCAGTTCATTAATCTGTGTTTATATTGTACTGTGTCAGTTCATTACTCTGTGTTTATATTGTACTGTTTCAGTTCATTACTCTTTGTTTATGTTGTACTGTGTCAGTTCATTACTCTGTATTTATATTATACAGTGTCAGTTATTTACGCTGCGTTTATATTGTAGTGTGTCAGTTCATTAATCTGTGTTTATATTGTACTGTGTCAGTTCATTACCCTGTGTTTATATTGTCATGTGTCAGTTTATTACTCTGTGTTTATATTGTACTGTGTCAGTTCATTTCATTGTGTTTATATTGTACTGTGTCAGTTCATTACTCTGTGTTTTTATTGTACTGTGTCTGTTCATTACATTGTGTTTATATTGTACTGTGTCAGTTCATTACTCTGTGTTTATATTGTACTGTGTCAGTTCTTTACATTTTGTTTATATTGTACTGTGTCAGTTCATTAATCTGTGTTTATATTGTACTGTGTCAGTTCATTACATTGTGTTTATATTGTATTGTGTCAGTTCATTACTCTGTGTTTATATTGTACTGTGTCAGTTCATTACTCTGTGTTTTTATTGTACTGTGTCAGTTCATTTCTCTGTGTTTATATTGTACTGTGTCAGTTCATTACTCTGTGTTTATATTGTACTGTGTCAGTTCATTACATTGTGTTTATATTGTACCGTGTCAGTTCATTACTCTTTGTTTATGTTGTACTGTGTCAGTTCATTACTCTGTATTTATATTGTACTGTGTCAGTTATTTACGCTGTGTTTATATTGTACTGTGTCAGTTCATTAATCTGTGTTTATATTGTACTGTGTCAGTTCATTACCCTGTGTTTATATTGTACTGTGTCAGTTCATTACTCTGTGTTTATATTGTACTGTGTCAGTTCATTACTCTGTGTTTATATTGTACTGTGTCAGTTCATTACTCTGTGTTTATATTGTACTGTGTTAGTTCATTTCTCTCTGTTTATATTATACTGTGTCAGTTCATTACTCTGTGTTTTTATTGTACTTTGTCAGTTCATTACTCTGTGTTTATATTGTACAGTTTCAGTTCATTACACTGTGCTTATATTGTACTGTGTCAGTTCATTACTCTGTGTTTATATTGTACTGTGCCTCTTCACTACTCTGTGTTTTTATTTTACTGTTTCAGTTCATTACACTGTGTTTATATTGTACTGTGTCAGTTCTTTGCTCTGTGTTTATATCGCACTGTGTTAGTTCATTACTCTGTGTTTATATTGCACTTTGTCAGTTCATTACTCTGTGTTTATATTGCACTGTGTCAGTTCATTACACTCTGTGTGTCTTTTTTGCCGTGTCAGTTCATTGCTCTTTGTGCATATTGCAATGTGTTTGTTAATTCATCTATGTTATTACTGCACTGTGTCAGTTCATTACTCTGTCTTAATATTATGCTGTGTCAGTTCATTACTCGACGTTTACGTTGTGTGTCAGTTCATGACTCTGTGTTTATATTGTATTGTCTCAGTTCATTAATCTGTGTTTATAATGTACTGTGTCACTTCATTGCTCTGTGTTTATATTGTACTGTGTCAGTTCATTACATTGTGTGTGTACTGTACTGTGTCACTTCATGACTCTTTGTTCATATTGTACTGTGTCAGTTCATTACTTTGTGTTTATTTTGTACTGTGTCTCTTCACTACTCTGTGTTTATATTGTACTGTGTCAGTTCATTACTCTGTGTTTATATTGTACTGTGTCAGTTCATTACTCTGTGTTTATATTGTACTGTGTCAGTTCATTACTCTGTGTTTATATTGTACTGTGTCAGTTCATTACTCTGTTTTTATATTGTACTGTGTCAGTTCATTACTCTGTGTTTTTATTGTACTGTGTCAGTTCATTACTCTGTGTTTTTATTGTACTGTGTCAGTTCATAACTCTGTGTTTATATTGTACTGTGTCAGTTCATTACTCTGTGTTTATATTGTATTGTGTCTCTTCACTACTCTGTGTTTATATTGTACTGTCAGTTTATTACACTGTGTTTATATTGTACTGTGTCAGTTCATTACTCTGTGTTTATATTGTACTGTGTCAGTTCATTACTCTGTGTTTATATTGTACTGTGTCAGTTCATTACTCTGTTTTTATATTGTACTGTGTCAGTTCATTACTCTGTGTTTTTATTGTACTGTGTCAGTTCATTACTCTGTGTTTTTATTGTACTGTGTCAGTTCATAACTCTGTGTTTATATTGTACTGTGTCAGTTCATTACTCTGTGTTTATATTGTATTGTGTCTCTTCACTACTCTGTGTTTATATTGTACTGTCAGTTTATTACACTGTGTTTATATTGTACTGTTTCAGTTCATTACTCTGTTTTTATTGTACTGTGTCAGTTCATTACTCTGTGTTTATATTGTACTGTGTCATGATGATTACATTGTGTTTATATTGTACTGTGTCAGTTCATTAATCTGTATTTATATTGTAGTGTGTCAGTTCATTACTCTGTGTTTATATGTACTGTGTCAGTTCATTAATCTGTGTTTATATTGTACTGTGTCAGTTCATTACTCTGTGTTTATATTTTACTGTCTCATTTCATTACTCTTTGTTTATGTTTTACTGTGTCAGTTCATTACTCTGTATTTATATTGTACTGTGTCAGTTATTTACGCTGCGTTTATATTGTAATGTGTCAGTTCATTAATCTGTGTTTATATTGTACTGTGTCAGTTCATTACCCTGTGTTTATATTGTACTGTGTCAGTTCATTACTCTGTGTTTATATTGTACTGTGTCAGTTCATTACATTGTGTTTATATTGTACTGTGTCAGTTCATTACTCTGTGTTTATATTGTACTGTGTCAGTTCTTTACATTTTGTTTATATTGTACTGTGTCAGTTCATTAATCTGTGTTTATATTGTACTGTTTCAGTTCATTACATTGTGTATATATTGTACTGTGTCAGTTCATTACTCTGTGTTTATATTGTACTGTGTCAGTTCATTACTCTGTGTTTATATTGTACTGTGTCAGTTCATTTCTCTGTGCTTATATTGTTCTGTGTCAGCTCATTACTCTGTGTTTTTATTGTACTGTGTCAGTTCATTACTCTGTCTTTATATTGTACAGTTTCAGTTCATTACACTGTGCTTATATTGTACTGTGTCAGTTCATTACTTTGTGTTTATATTGTACTGTGTCAGTTCATTACTCTGTGTTTTTATTGTACTGTGTCTGTTCATTACAATTTGTTTATATTGTACTGTGTCATTTCATTACTCTGTGTTTATATTGTACTGTGCCTCTTCACTACTCTGTGTTTTTATTTTACTTTGTCAGTTCATTACAGTGTGTTTATATTGTACTGTGTCAGTTCTTTGCTCATGTGTTTATATCGCACTGTGTTAGTTCAATACTCTGTGTTTATATTGCACTTTGTCAATTCATTACTCTGTGTTTATATTGCACTGTGTCAGTTCATTACTCTCTGTGTGTCTGTTGTGCCGTGTCAGTTCATTGCTCTTTGTGCATATTGCAATGTGTTTGTTAATTGATCTATGTTATTACTGCACTGTGTCAATTCATTACTCTGTCTTAATATTATGCTGTGTCAGTTCATTACTCAACGTTTACGTTTTGTGTCAGTTCATGACTCTGTGTTTTTATTGTACTGCGTCAGTTCATTGTTCTGTGTTTATATTGTACTGTGTCAGTTCATTACATTGTGTTTTTATTGTACTGTGTCAGTTCATTACTCTGTGTTTTTATTGTACTGTGTCAGTTCATTACTCTGTGTTTATACTGTACTGTGTCAGTTCATTCCATTGTGGTTATATTGTACTGTGTCAGTTCATTACTCTGTGTTTTTATTGTACTGTGTCAGTTCATTACTCTGTGTTTATATTGTACTGTGTCAGTTCATTACTCTGTGTTTATATTGTACTGTGTCAGTTCATTACATTTTGTTTATATTGTACTGTGTCAGTTCATTAATCTGTGTTTATATTGTACTGTGTCAGTTCATTACACTGTGTTTATATGTACTGTGTCAGTTCATTACTCTGTGTTTATATTGTACTGTGTCAGTTCATTACTCTGTGTTTATATTGTACTGTGTCAGTTCATTACTCTTTGTTTATGTTGTACTGTGTCAGTTCATTACTCTGTATTTATATTGTACAGTGTCAGTTATTTACGCTGCGTTTATATTGTAGTGTGTCAGTTCATTAATCTGTGTTTATATTGTACTGTGTCAGTTCATTACCCTGTGTTTATATTGTCATGTGTCAGTTTATTACTCTGTGTTTATATTGTACTGTGTCAGTTCATTTCATTGTGTTTATATTGTACTGTGTCAGTTCATTACTCTGTGTTTTTATTGTACTGTGTCTGTTCATTACATTGTGTTTATATTGTACTGTGTCAGTTCATTACTCTGTGTTTATATTGTACTGTGTCAGTTCTTTACATTTTGTTTATATTGTACTTTGTCAGTTCATTAATCTGTGTTTATATTGTACTGTGTCAGTTCATTACATTGTGTTTATATTGTACTGTGTCAGTTCATTACTCTGTGTTTATATTGTACTGTGTCAGTTCATTACTCTGTGTTTTTATTGTACTGTGTCAGTTCATTTGTCTGTGTTTATATTGTACTGTGTCAGTTCATTACTCTGTATTTATATTGTACTGTGTCAGTTATTTACGCTGTGTTTATATTGTACTGTGTCAGTTCATTAATCTGTGTTTATATTGTACTGTGTCAGTTCATTACTCTGTGTTTATATTGTACTGTGTCAGTTCATTACTTTGTGTTTATATTGTACTGTGTCAGTTCATTTCTCTGTGTTTTTATTGTACTGTGTCTGTTCATTACATTGTGTTTATATTGTACTGTGTCAGTTCATTACTCTGTGTTTATATTGTACTGTGTCAGTTCATTACATTGTGTTTATATTGTACTGTGTCTGTTCATTACTCTGTGTTTTTATTGTACTGTGTCTGTTCATTACATTGTGTTTATATTGTACTGTGTCAGTTCATTACTCTGTGTTTATATTGTACTGTGTCAGTTCTTTACATTTTGTTTATATTGTACTGTGTCAGTTCATTAATCTGTGTTTATATTGTACTGTGTCAGTTCATTACATTGTGTTTATATTGTACTGTGTCAGTTCATTACTCTGTGTTTATATTGTACTGTGTCAGTTCATTACTCTGTGTTTATATTGTACTGTGTCAGTTCATTTCTCTGTGTTTATATTGTACTGTGTCAGTTCATTACTCAGTATTTATATTGTACTGTGTCAGTTCATTACATTGTGTTTATATTGTACCGTGTCAGTTCATTACTCTTTGTTTATGTTGTACTGTGTCAGTTCATTACTCTGTATTTATATTGTACTGTGTCAGTAATTTACGCTGTGTTTATATTGTACTGTGTCAGTTCATTAATCTGTGTTTATATTGTACTGTGTCAGTTCATTACCTTGTGTTTATATTGTACTGTGTCAGTTCATTACTCTGTGTTTATATTGTACTGTGTCAGTTCATTACTTTGTGTTTATATTGTACTGTGTCAGTTCTTTACATTTTGTTTATATTGTACTGTGTCAGTTCATTAATCTGTGTTTATATTGTACTGTGTCAGTTCATTACTCTGTGTTTTTATTCTACTGTGTCTGTTCATTACATTGTGTTTATTTTGTACTGTGTCAGTTCTTTACTCTGTCTTTATATTGTACTGTGTCAGTTCTTTACATTTTGTTTATATTGTACTGTGTCAGTTCATTAATCTGTGTTTATATTCTACAGTGTCAGTTCATTACTCTGCGTTTATATTGTACTGTGTCAGTTCATTACTCTGTGTTTATATTGTACTGTGTCAGTTCATTTCTCTGTGTTTATATTATACTGTGTCAGTTCATTACTCTGTGTTTTTATTGTACTGTGTCAGTTCATTACTCTGTGTTTATATTGTACAGTTTCAGTTCATTACACTGTGCTTATATTGTACTGTGTCAGTTCATTACTCTGTGTTTATATTGTACTGTGCCGCTTCGCTACTCTGTGTTTTTATTTTACTGTGTCAGTTCATTACACTGTGTTTATATTGTACTGTGTCAGTTCTTTGCTCTGTGTTTATATCGCACTGTGTTAGTTCATTACTCTGTGTTTATATTGCACTTTGTCAGTTCATTACTCTGTGTTTATATTGCACTGTGTCAGTTCATTACTCTCTGTGTGTCTGTTGTGCCGTGTCAGTTCATTGCTCTTTGTGCATATTGCAATTTTTTTGTGAATTGATCTATGTTATTACTGCACTGTGTCAGTTCATTACTCTGTCTTAATATTATGCTGTGTCAGTTCATTACTCGACGTTTACGTTGTGTGTCAGTTCATGACTCTGTGTTTATATTGTACAGTCTCAGTTCATTAATCTGTCTTTATAATGTACTGTGTCACTTCATTGCTCTGTGTTTATATTGTACTGTGTCAGTTCATTACTCTGTGTTTATATCGTGCTGTGTCAGTTCATTACATTGTGTGTGTACTGTACTGTGTCACTTCATGACTCTTTGTTCATATTGTACTGTGTCAGTTCATTACTTTGTGTTTATTTTGTACTGTGTCTCTTCACTACTCTGTGTTTATATTGTACTGTGTCAGTTTATTACACTGTGTTTATATTGTACTGTGTCAGTTCATTACTCTGTGTTTATATTGTACTGTGTCCGTTCATGACTCTGTTTTTATATTGTACTGTGTCAGTTCATTACTCTGTGTTTTTATTGTACTGTGTCAGTTCATTACTCTGTGTCTATATTGTACTGTCTCAGTTCAATACACTTTGTTTATGTTGTACTGTGTCAGTTCATTACTCTGTATTTATATTGTACTGTGTCAGTTATTTACGCTGCATTTATATTGTAATGTGTCAGTTCATTAATCTGTGTTTATATTGTACTGTGTCAGTTCATTACCCTGTGTTTATATTGTACTGTGTCAGTTCATTACTCTGTGTTTATATTGTACTGTGTCAGTTCATTACATTGTGTTTATATTGTACTGTGTCAGTTCATTACTCTGTGTTTATATCGTACTGTGTCAGTTCTTTACATTTTGTTTATATTGTACTGTGTCAGTTCATTAATCTGTGTTTATATTGTACTGTTTCAGTTCATTACATTGTGTTTATATTGTACTGTGTCAGTTCATTACTCTGTGTTTATATTGTACTGTGTCAGTTCATTACTCTGTGTTTATATTGTGCTGTGTCAGTTCATTTCTCTGTGCTTATATTGTTCTGTGTCACCTCATTACTCTGTGTTTTTATTGTACTGTGTCAGTTCATTACTCTGTCTTTATATTGTACAGTTTCAGTTCATTACACTGTGCTTATATTGTACTGTGTCAGTTCATTACTTTGTGTTTATATTGTACTGTGTCAGTTCATTACTCTGTGTTTTTATTGTACTGTGTCTGTTCATTACATTGTGTTTATATTGTACTGTGTCAGTTCATTACTCTGTGTTTATATTGTACTGTGCCTCTTCACTACTCTGTGTTTTTATTTTACTTTGTCAGTTCATTACAGTGTGTTTATATTGTACTGTGTCAGTTCTTTGCTCATGTGTTTATATCGCACTGTGTTAGTTCAATACTCTGTGTTTATATTGCACTTTGTCAATTCATTACTCTGTGTTTATATTGCACTGTGTCAGTTCATTACTCTCTGTGTGTCTGTTGTGCCGTGTCAGTTCATTGCTCTTTGTGCATATTGCAATGTGTTTGTTAATTGATCTATGTTATTACTGCACTGTGTCAATTCATTACTCTGTCTTAATATTATGCTGTGTCAGTTCATTACTCAACGTTTACGTTTTGTGACAGTTCATGACTCTGTGTTTTTATTGTACTGTGTCAGTTCATTGTTCTGTGTTTATATTGTACTGTGTCAGTTCATTACATTGTGTTTTTATTGTACTGTGTCAGTTCATTACTCTGTGTTTTTATTGTACTGTGTCAGTTCATTACTCTGTGTTTATACTGTACTGTGTCAGTTCATTACATTGTGTTTATATTGTACTGTGTCAGTTCATTACTCTGTGTTTTTATTGTACTGTGTCAGTTCATTACTCTGTGTTTATATTGTACTGTGTCAGTTCATTACATTTTGTTTATATTGTACTGTGTCAGTTCATTTATCTGTGTTTATATTGTACTGTGTCAGTTCATTACACTGTGTTTATATGTACTGTGTCAGTTCATTAATCTGTGTTTATATTGTACTGTGTCAGTTCATTACTCTGTGTTTATATTGTACTGTGTCAGTTCATTACTCTTTGTTTATGTTGTACTGTGTCAGTTCATTACTCTGTATTTATATTGTACAGTGTCAGTTATTTACGCTGCGTTTATATTGTAGTGTGTCAGTTCATTAATCTGTGTTTATATTGTACTGTGTCAGTTCATTACCCTGTGTTTATATTGTCATGTGTCAGTTTATTACTCTGTGTTTATATTGTACTGTGTCAGTTCATTTCATTGTGTTTATATTGTACTGTGTCAGTTCATTTCATTGTGTTTATATTGTACTGTGTCAGTTCATTACTCTGTGTTTTTATTGTACTGTGTCTGTTCATTACATTGTGTTTATATTGTACTGTGTCAGTTCATTACTCTGTGTTTATATTGTACTGTGTCAGTTCTTTACATTTTGTTTATATTGTACTGTGTCAGTTCATTAATCTGTGTTTATATTGTACTGTGTCAGTTCATTACATTGTTTTTATATTGTACTGTGTCAGTTCATTACTCTGTGTTTATATTGTACTGTGTCAGTTCATTACTCTGTGTTTATATTGTACTGTGTCAGTTCATTTCTCTGTGTTTATATTGTACTGTGTCAGTTCATTACTCTGTGTTTATATTGTACTGTGTCAGTTCATTACATTGTGTTTATATTGTACCGTGTCAGTTCATTACTCTTTGTTTATGTTTTACTGTGTCAGTTCATTACTCTGTATTTATATTGTACTGTGTCAGTTATTTACGCTGTGTTTATATTGTACTGTGTCAGTTCATTAATCTGTGTTTATATTGTACTGTGTCAGTTCATTACCCTGTGTTTATATTGTACTGTGTCAGTTCATTACTCTGTGTTTATATTGTACTGTGTCAGTTCATTACTTTGTGTTTATATTGTACTGTGTCAGTTCATTACTCTGTGTTTTTATTGTACTGTGTCTGTTCATTACATTGTGTTTATAATGTACTGTGTCAGTTCATTACTCTGTGTTTATATTGTACTGTGTCAGTTCTTTACATTTTGTTTATATTGTACTGTGTCAGTTCATTACATTGTGTTTATATTGTACTGTGTCTGTTCATTACTCTGTGTTTTCATTGTACTGTGTCTGTTCATTACATTGTGTTTATATTGTACTGTGTCAGTTCATTACTCTGTGTTTATATTGTACTGTGTCAGTTCTTTACATTTTGTTTATATTGTACTGTGTCAGTTCATTAATCTGTGTTTATATTGTACTGTGTCAGTTCATTACATTGTGTTTATATTGTACTGTGTCAGTTCATTACTCTGTGTTTATATTGTACTGTGTCAGTTCATTACTCTGTGTTTATATTGTACTGTGTCAGTTCATTTCTCTGTGTTTATATTGTACTGTGTCAGTTCATTACTCTGTATTTATATTGTACTGTGTCAGTTCATTACATTGTGTTTATATTGTACCGTGTCAGTTCATTACTCTTTGTTTATGTTGTACTGTGTCAGTTCATTACTCTGTATTTATATTGTACTGTGTCAGTTATTTACGCTGTGTTTATATTGTACTGTGTCAGTTCATTAATCTGTGTTTATATTGTACTGTGTCAGTTCATTACCTTGTGTTTATATTGTACTGTGTCAGTTCATAACTCTGTGTTTATATTGTACTGTGTCAGTTCATTACTTTGTGTTTATATTGTACTGTGTCAGTTCATTACTCTGTGTTTTTATTGTACTGTGTTTGTTCATTACATTGTGTTTATATTGTACTGTGTCAGTTCATTGCTCTGTGTTTATATTGTACTGTGTCAGTTCTTTACATTTTGTTTATATTGTACTGTGTCAGTTCATTAATCTGTGTTTATATTGTACTGTGTCAGTTCATTACTCTGTGTTTTTATTCTACTGTGTCTGTTCATTACATTGTGTTTATATTGTACTGTGTCAGTTCATTACTCTGTGTTTATATTGTACTGTGTCAGTTCTTTACATTTTGTTTATATTGTACTGTGTCAGTTCATTAATCTGTGTTTATATTGTACAGTGTCAGTTCATTACTCTGCGTTTATATTGTACTGTGTCAGTTCATTACTCTGTGTTTATATTGTACTGTGTCAGTTCATTTCTCTGTGTTTATATTATACTGTGTCAGTTCATTACTCTGTGTTTTTATTGTACTGTGTCAGTTCATTACTCTGCGTTTATATTGTACAGTTTCAGTTCATTACACTGTGCTTATATTGTACTGTGTCAGTTCATTACTCTGTGTTTATATTGTACTGTGCCGCTTCGCTACTCTGTGTTTTTATTTTACTGTGTCAGTTCATTACACTGTGTTTATATTGTACTGTGTCAGTTCTTTGCTCTGTGTTTATATCGCACTGTGTTAGTTCATTACTCTGTGTTTATATTGCACTTTGTCTGTTCATTACTCTGTGTTTATATTGCACTGTGTCAGTTCATTACTCTCTGTGTGTCTGTTGTGCCCTGTCAGTTCATTGCTCTTTGTGCATATTGCAATGTGTTTGTTAATTCATCTATGTTATTACTGCACTCTGTCAGTTCATTACTCTGTCTTAATATTATGCTGTGTCAGTTCATTACTCGACGTTTACGTTGTGTGTCAGTTCATGACTCTGTGTTTATATTGTACAGTCTCAGTTCATTAATCTGTGTTTATAATGTACTGTGTCACTTCATTGCTCTGTGTTTATATTGTACTGTGTCAGTTCATTACTCTGTGTTTATATCGTGCTGTGTCAGTTCATTACATTGTGTGTGTACTGTACTGTGTCACTTCATGACTCTTTGTTCATATTGTACTGTGTCAGTTCATTACTTTGTGTTTATTTTGTACTGTGTCTCTTCACTACTCTGTGTTTATATTGTACTGTGTCAGTTTATTACACTGTGTTTATATTGTACTGTGTCAGTTCATTACTCTGTGTTTATATTGTACTGTGTCAGTTCATTACTCTGTGTTTATATTGTACTGTGTCCGTTCATGACTCTGTTTTTATATTGTACTGTGTCAGTTCATTACTCTGTGTTTTTATTGTACTGTGTCAGTTCATTACTCTGTGTCCATATTGTTCTGTCTCAGTTCAATACTCTTTGTTTATGTTGTACTGTGTCAGTTCATTACTCTGTATTTATATTGTACTGTGTCAGTTATTTACGCTGCATTTATATTGTAATGTGTCAGTTCATTAATCTGTGTTTATATTGTACTGTGTCAGTTCATTACCCTGTGTTTATATTGTACTGTGTCAGTTCATTAATCTGTGTTTATATTGTACTGTTTCAGTTTATTACATTGTGTTTATATTGTACTGTGTCAGTTCATTACTCTGTGTTTATATTGTACTGTGTCAGTTCATTACTCTGTGTTTATATTGTGCTGTGTCAGTTCATTTCTCTGTGCTTATATTGTTCTGTGTCACCTCATTACTCTGTGTTTTTATTGTACTGTGTCAGTTCATTACTCTGTCTTTATATTGTACAGTTTCAGTTCATTACACTGTGCTTATATTGTACTGTGTCAGTTCATTACTTTGTGTTTATATTGTACTGTGTCAGTTCATTACTCTGTGTTTTTATTGTACTGTGTCTGTTCATTACATTGTGTTTATATTGTACTGTGTCAGTTCATTACTCTGTGTTTATATTGTACTGTGCCTCTTCACTACTCTGTGTTTTTATTTTACTTTGTCAGTTCATTACAGTGTGTTTATATTGTACTGTGTCAGTTCTTTGCTCATGTGTTTATATCGCACTGTGTTAGTTCAATACTCTGTGTTTATATTGCACTTTGTCAATTCATTACTCTGTGTTTATATTGCACTGTGTCAGTTCATTACTCTCTGTGTGTCTGTTGTGCCGTGTCAGTTCATTGCTCTTTGTGCATATTGCAATGTGTTTGTTAATTGATCTATGTTATTACTGCACTGTGTCATTTCATTACTCTGTCTTAATATTATGCTGTGTCAGTTCATTACTCAACGTTTACGTTTTGTGTCAGTTCATGACTCTGTGTTTTTATTGTACTGCGTCAGTTCATTGTTCTGTGTTTATATTGTACTGTGTCAGTTCATTACATTGTGTTTTTATTGTACTGTGTCAGTTCATTACTCTGTGTTTTTATTGTACTATGTCAGTTCATTACTCTGTGTTTATACTGTACTGTGTCAGTTCATTACATTGTGTTTATATTGTACTGTGTCAGTTCATTACTCTGTGTTTTTATTGTACTGTGTCAGTTCATTACTCTGTGTTTATATTGTACTGTGTCAGTTCATTACTCTGTGTTTATATTGTACTGTGTCAGTTCATTACATTTTGTTTATATTGTACTGTGTCAGTTCATTAATCTGTGTTTATATTGTACTGTGTCAGTTCATTACTCTGTGTTTATATTGTACTGTGTCAGTTCATTACTCTTTGTTTATGTTGTACTGTGTCAGTTCATTACTCTGTATTTATATTGTACAGTGTCAGTTATTTACGCTGCGTTTATATTGTAGTGTGTCAGTTTATTACTCTGTGTTTATATTGTACTGTGTCAGTTCATTTCATTGTGTTTATATTGTACTGTGTCAGTTCATTACTCTGTGTTTTTATTGTAGTGTGTCTGTTCATTACATTGTGTTTTTATTGTACTGTGTCAGTTCATTACTCTGTGTTTATATTGTACTGTGTCAGTTCTTTACATTTTGTTTATATTGTACTGTGTCAGTTCATTAATCTGTGTTTATATTGTACTGTGTCAGTTCATTACATTGTGTTTATATTGTACTGTGTCAGTTCATTACTCTGTGTTTATATTGTACTGTGTCAGTTCATTACTCTGTGTTTATATTGTACTGTGTCAGTTCATTTCTCTGTGTGTATATTGTACTGTGTCAGTTCATTACTCTGTGTTTATATTGTACTGTGTCAGTTCATTACATTGTGGTTATATTGTACCGTGTCAGTTCATTACTCTTTGTTTATGTTGTACTGTGTCAGTTCATTACTCTGTATTTATATTGTACTGTGTCAGTTATTTACGCTGTGTTTATATTGTACTGTGTTTGTTCATTAATCTGTGTTTATATTGTACTGTGTCAGTTCATTACCCTGTGTTTATATTGTACTGTGTCAGTTCATTACTCTGTGTTTATATTGTACTGTGTCAGTTCATTACTTTGTGTTTATATTGTACTGTGTCAGTTCATTACTCTGTGTTTTTATTGTACTGTGTCTGTTCATTACATTGTGTTTATATTGTACAGTGTCAGTTCATTACTCTGTGTTTATATTGTACTGTGTCAGTTCTTTACATTTTGTTTATATTGTACTGTGTCAGTTCATTACATTGTGTTTATATTGTACTGTGTCTGTTCATTACTCTGTGTTTTTATTGTACTGTGTCTGTTCATTACATTGTGTTTATATTGTACTGTGTCAGTTCATTACTCTGTGTTTATATTGTACTGTGTCAGTTCTTTACATTTTGTTTATATTGTACTGTGTCAGTTCATTAATCTGTGTTTATATTGTACTGTGTCAGTTCATTACATTGTGTTTATATTGTACTGTGTCAGTTCATTACTCTGTGTTTATATTGTACTGTGTCAGTTCATTACTCTGTGTTTATATTGTACTGTGTCAGTTCATTACATTGTGTTTATATTGTACTGTGTCAGTTCATTACTCTGTGTTTATATTGTACTGTGTCAGTTCATTACTCTGTGTTTATATTGTACTGTGTCAGTTCATTTCTCTGTGTGTATATTGTACTGTGTCAGTTCATTACTCTGTGTTTATATTGTACTGTGTCAGTTCATTACATTGTGGTTATATTGTACCGTGTCAGTTCATTACTCTTTGTTTATGTTGTACTGTGTCAGTTCATTACTCTGTATTTATATTGTACTGTGTCAGTTATTTACGCTGTGTTTATATTGTACTGTGTTTGTTCATTAATCTGTGTTTATATTGTACTGTGTCAGTTCATTACCCTGTGTTTATATTGTACTGTGTCAGTTCATTACTCTGTGTTTATATTGTACTGTGTCAGTTCATTACTTTGTGTTTATATTGTACTGTGTCAGTTCATTACTCTGTGTTTTTATTGTACTGTGTCTGTTCATTACATTGTGTTTATATTGTACAGTGTCAGTTCATTACTCTGTGTTTATATTGTACTGTGTCAGTTCTTTACATTTTGTTTATATTGTACTGTGTCAGTTCATTACATTGTGTTTATATTGTACTGTGTCTGTTCATTACTCTGTGTTTTTATTGTACTGTGTCTGTTCATTACATTGTGTTTATATTGTACTGTGTCAGTTCATTACTCTGTGTTTATATTGTACTGTGTCAGTTCTTTACATTTTGTTTATATTGTACTGTGTCAGTTCATTAATCTGTGTTTATATTGTACTGTGTCAGTTCATTACATTGTGTTTATATTGTACTGTGTCAGTTCATTACTCTGTGTTTATATTGTACTGTGTCAGTTCATTACTCTGTGTTTATATTGTACTGTGTCAGTTCATTTCTCTGTGTTTATATTGTACTGTGTCAGTTCATTACTCTGTATTTATATTGTACTGTGTCAGTTCATTACATTGTGTTTATATTGTACCGTGTCAGTTCATTACTCTTTGTTTATGTTGTACTGTGTCAGTTCATTACTCTGTATTTATATTGTACTGTGTCAGTTATTTACGCTGTGTTTATATTGTACTGTGTCAGTTCATTAATCTGTGTTTATATTGTACTGTGTCAGTTCATTACCTTGTGTTTATATTGTACTGTGTCAGTTCATTACTCTGTGTTTATATTGTACTGTGTCAGTTCATTACTTTGTGTTTATATTGTACTGTGTCAGTTCATTACTCTGTGTTTTTATTGTACTGTGTCTGTTCATTACATTGTGTTTATATTGTACTGTGTCAGTTCATTGCTCTGTGTTTATATTGTACTGTGTCAGTTCTTTACATTTTGTTTATATTGTACTGTGTCAGTTCATTAATCTGTGTTTATATTGTACTGTGTCAGTTCATTACTCTGTGTTTTTATTCTACTGTGTCTGTTCATTACATTGTGTTTATATTGTACTGTGTCAGTTCATTACTCTGTGTTTATATTGTACTGTGTCAGTTCTTTACATTTTGTTTATATTGTACTGTGTCAGTTCATTAATCTGTGTTTATATTGTACTGTGTCAGTTCATTACTCTGTGTTTATATTGTACTGTGTCAGTTCATTACTCTGTGTTTATATTATACTGTGTCAGTTCATTACTCTGTGTTTTTATTGTACTGTGTCAGTTCATTACTCTGTGTTTACATTGTACAGTTTCAGTTCATTACACTGTGCTTATATTGTACTGTGTCAGTTCATTACTCTGTGTTTATATTGTACTGTGCCTCTTCGCTACTCTGTGTTTTTATTTTACTGTGTTAGTTCATTACTCTGTGTTTATATTGCACTTTGTCAGTTCATTACTCTGTGTTTATATTGCACTGTGTCAGTTCATTACTCTCTGTGTGTCTGTTGTGCCGTGTCAGTTCATTGCTCTTTGTGCATATTGCAATGTGTTTGTTAATTCATCTATGTTATTACTGCACTGTGTCAGTTCATTACTCTGTCTTAATATTATGCTGTGTCTGTTCATTACTCGACGTTTACGTTGTGTGTCAGTTCATGACTCTGTGTTTATATTGTACAGTCTCAGTTCATTAATCTGTGTTTATAATGTACTGTGTCACTTCATTGCTCTGTGTTTATATTGTACTGTGTCAGTTCATTGCTCTGTGTTTATATCGTGCTGTGTCAGTTCATTACATTGTGTGTGTACTGTACTGTGTCACTTCATGACTCTTTGTTCATATTGTACTGTGTCAGTTCATTACTTTGTGTTTATTTTGTACTGTGTCTCTTCACTACTCTGTGTTTATATTGTACTTTGTCAGTTTATTACACTGTGTTTATATTGTACTGTGTCAGTTCATTACTCTGTTTTTATATTGTACTGTGTCAGTTCATTACTCTGTATTTATATTGTACTGTGTCAGTTCATTACTCTTTGTTTATGTTGTACTGTGTCAGTTCATTACTCTGTATTTATATTGTACAGTGTCAGTTATTTACGCTGCCTTTATATTGTAGTGTGTCAGTTCATTAATCTGTGTTTATATTGTACTGTGTCAGTTCATTACCCTGTGTTTATATTGTCATGTGTCAGTTTATTACTCTGTGTTTATATTGTACTGTGTCAGTTCATTACTCTGTGATTTTATTGTACTGTGTCTGTTCATTACATTGTGTTTATATTGTACTGTGTCAGTTCATTACTCTGTGTTTATATTGTACTGTGTCAGTTCTTTACATTTTGTTTATATTGTACTGTGTCAGTTCATTAATCTGTGTTTATATTGTACTGTGTCAGTTCTTTACATTGTGTTTATATTGTACTGTGTCAGTTCATTACTCTGTGTTTATATTGTACTGTGTCAGTTCATTACTCTGTGTTTATATTGTACTGTGTCAGTTCATTTCTCTGTGTTTATATTGTACTGTGTCAGTTCATTACTCTGTGTTTATATTGTACTGTGTCAGTTCATTACATTGTGTTTATATTGTACCGTGTCAGTTCATTACTCTGTGTTTTTATTGTACTGTGTCTGTTCATTACATTGTGTTTATATTGTACCTTGTCAGTTCATTACTCTGTGTTTATATTGTACTGTGTCAGTTCATTACTTTGTGTTTATATTGTACTGTGTCAGTTCATTACTCTGTGTTTTTATTGTACTGTGTCTGTTCATTACATTGTGTTTATATTGTACTGTGTCAGTTCATTGCTCTGTGTTTATATTGTACTGTGTCAGTTCTTTACATTTTGTTTATATTGTACTGTGTCAGTTCATTAATCTGTGTTTATATTGTACTGTGTCAGTTCATTACTCTGTGTTTTTATTCTACTGTGTCTGTTCATTACATTGTGTTTATATTGTACTGTGTCAGTTCATTACTCTGTGTTTATATTGTACTGTGTCAGTTCTTTACATTTTGTTTATATTGCACTGTGTCAGTTCATTAATCTGTGTTTATATTGTACTGTGTCAGTTCATTACTCTGTGTTTTTATTGTACTGTGTCAGTTCATTACTCTGTGTTTATATTGTACTGTGTCAGTTCATTTCTCTGTGTTTTTATTGTACTGTGTCAGTTCATTACTCTGTGTATTGTTATTGTACTGTGTCAGTTTCATTACTCTGTATTTATATTGTACTGTGTCAGTTCATTACATTGTGTTTATATTGTACCGTGTCAGTTCATTACTCTTTGTTTATGTTGTACTGTGTCAGTTCATTACTCTGTATTTATATTGTACTGTGTCAGTATTTACGCTGTGTTTATATTGTACTGTGTCAGTTCATTAATCTGTGTTTATATTGTACTGTGTCAGTCATTACCTTGTGTTTATATTGTACTGTGTCAGTTCATTACTCTGTGTTTATATTGTACTGTGTCAGTTCATTACTTTGTGTTTATATTGTACTGTGTCAGTTCATTACTCTGTGTTTTTATTGTACTGTGTCTGTTCATTACATTGTGTTTTATATTGTACTGTGTCAGTTCATTGCTCTGTGTTTATATTGTACTGTGTCAGTTCTTTACATTTTTGTTTATATTGTACTGTGTCAGTTCATTAATCTGTGTTTATATTGTACTGTGTCAGTTCATTACTCTGTGTTTTTATTCTACTGTGTCTGTTCATTACATTGTGTTTATATTGTACTGTGTCAGTTCATTACTCTGTGTTTATATTGTACTGTGTCAGTTCTTTACATTTTGTTTATATTGTACTGTGTCAGTTCATTAATCTGTGTTTATATTGTACTGTGTCAGTTCATTACTCTGTGTTTATATTGTACTGTGTCAGTTCATTACTCTGTGTTTATATTATACTGTGTCAGTTCATTACTCTGTGTTTTTATTGTACTGTGTCAGTTCATTACTCTGTGTTTACATTGTACAGTTTCAGTTCATTACACTGTGCTTATATTGTACTGTGTCAGTTCATTACTCTGTGTTTATATTGTACTGTGCCTCTTCGCTACTCTGTGTTTTTATTTTACTGTGTTAGTTCATTACTCTGTGTTTATATTGCACTTTGTCAGTTCATTACTCTGTGTTTATATTGCACTGTGTCAGTTCATTACTCTCTGTGTGTCTGTTGTGCCGTGTCAGTTCATTGCTCTTTGTGCATATTGCAATGTGTTTGTTAATTCATCTATGTTATTACTGCACTGTGTCAGTTCATTACTCTGTCTTAATATTATGCTGTGTCTGTTCATTACTCGACGTTTACGTTGTGTGTCAGTTCATGACTCTGTGTTTATATTGTACAGTCTCAGTTCATTAATCTGTGTTTATAATGTACTGTGTCACTTCATTGCTCTGTGTTTATATTGTACTGTGTCAGTTCATTGCTCTGTGTTTATATCGTGCTGTGTCAGTTCATTACATTGTGTGTGTACTGTACTGTGTCACTTCATGACTCTTTGTTCATATTGTACTGTGTCAGTTCATTACTTTGTGTTTATTTTGTACTGTGTCTCTTCACTACTCTGTGTTTATATTGTACTTTGTCAGTTTATTACACTGTGTTTATATTGTACTGTGTCAGTTCATTACTCTGTTTTTATATTGTACTGTGTCAGTTCATTACTCTGTATTTATATTGTACTGTGTCAGTTCATTACTCTTTGTTTATGTTGTACTGTGTCAGTTCATTACTCTGTATTTATATTGTACAGTGTCAGTTATTTACGCTGCTTTATATTGTAGTGTGTCAGTTCATTAATCTGTGTTTATATTGTACTGTGTCAGTTCATTACCCTGTGTTTATATTGTCATGTGTCAGTTTATTACTCTGTGTTTATATTGTACTGTGTCAGTTCATTACTCTGTGATTTTATTGTACTGTGTCTGTTCATTACATTGTGTTTATATTGTACTGTGTCAGTTCATTACTCTGTGTTTATATTGTACTGTGTCAGTTCTTTACATTTTGTTATATTGTACTGTGTCAGTTCATTAATCTGTGTTTATATTGTACTGTGTCAGTTCTTTACATTGTGTTTATATTGTACTGTGTCAGTTCATTACTCTGTGTTTATATTGTACTGTGTCAGTTCATTACTCTGTGTTTATATTGTACTGTGTCAGTTCATTTCTCTGTGTTTATATTGTACTGTGTCAGTTCATTACTCTGTGTTTATATTGTACTGTGTCAGTTCATTACATTGTGTTTATATTGTACCGTGTCAGTTCATTACTCTGTGTTTTTATTGTACTGTGTCTGTTCATTACATTGTGTTTATATTGTACCTTGTCAGTTCATTACTCTGTGTTTATATTGTACTGTGTCAGTTCATTACTGTGTGTTTATATTGTACTGTGTCAGTTCATTACTCTGTGTTTTTATTGTACTGTGTCTGTTCATTACATTGTGTTTATATTGTACTGTGTCAGTTCATTGCTCTGTGTTTATATTGTACTGTGTCAGTTCTTTACATTTTGTTTATATTGTACTGTGTCAGTTCATTAATCTGTGTTTATATTGTACTGTGTCAGTTCATTACTCTGTGTTTTTATTCTACTGTGTCTGTTCATTACATTGTGTTTATATTGTACTGTGTCAGTTCATTACTCTGTGTTTATATTGTACTGTGTCAGTTCTTTACATTTTGTTTATATTGCACTGTGTCAGTTCATTAATCTGTGTTTATATTGTACTGTGTCAGTTCATTACTCTGTGTTTATATTGTACTGTGTCAGTTCATTACTCTGTGTTTATATTGTACTGTGTCAGTTCATTTCTCTGTGTTTATATTATACTTTGTCAGTTCATTACTCTGTGTTTTTATTGTACTGTGTCAGTTCATTACTCTGTGTTTATATTGTACAGTTTCAGTTCATTACACTGTGCTTATATTGTACTGTGTCAGTTCATTACTCTGTGTTTATATTGTACTGTGCCTCTTCGCTACTCTGTGTTTTTATTTTACTGTGTCAGTTCATTACAGTGTGTTTATATTGTACTGTGTCAGTTCTTTGCTCTGTGTTTATATCGCACTGTGTTAGTTCATTACTCTGTGTTTATATTGCACTTTGTCAGTTCATTACTCTGTATTTATATTGCACTGTGTCAGTTCATTACTCTCTGTGTGTCTGTTGTGCCGTGTCAGTTCATTGCTCTTTGTGCATATTGCAATGTGTTTGTGAATTGATCTATGTTATTACTGCACTGTGTCAGTTCATTACTCTGTCTTAATATTATGCTGTGTCAGTTCATTACTCGACGTTTACGTTGTGTGTCAGTTCATGACTCTGTGTTTTTATTGTACAGTCTCAGTTCATTACATTGTGTTTATATTGTACTGTGTCACTTCATTGCTCTGTGTTTATATTGTACTGTGTCAGTTCATTACTCTGTGTTTATATCGTGCTGTGTCAGTTCATTACATTTTGTGTGTACTGTACTGTGTCACTTCATGACTCTTTGTTCATATTGTACTGTGTCAGTTCATTACTTTGTGTTTATTTTGTACTGTGTCTCTTCACTACTCTGTGTTTATATTGTACTGTGTCAGTTTATTACACTGTGTTTATATTGTACTGTGTCAGTTCATTACTCTGTGTTTATATTGTACTGCGTCAGTTCATTACTCTGTGTTTATATTGTACTGTGTCCGTTCATGACTCTGTTTTTATATTGTACTGTGTCAGTTCATTACTCTGTGTTTTTATTGTACTGTGTCAGTTCATTACTCTGTGTCTATATTGTACTGTCTCAGTTCATTACTCTTTGTTTATGTTGTACTGTGTCAGTTCATTACTCTGTATTTATATTGTACTGTGTCAGTTATTTACGCTGCATTTATATTGTAATGTGTCAGTTCATTAATCTGTGTTTATATTGTACTGTGTCAGTTCATTACCCTGTGTTTATATTGTACTGTGTCAGTTCATTACTCTGTGTTTATATTGTACTGTGTCAGTTCATTACATTGTGTTTATATTGTACTGTGTCAGTTCATTACTCTGTTTTTATATTGTACTGTGTCAGTTCTTTACATTTTGTTTATATTGTACTGTGTCAGTTCATTAATCTGTGTTTATATTGTACTATTTCAGTTCATTACATTGTGTTTATATTGTACTGTGTCAGTTCATTACTCTGTGTTTATATTGTACTGTGTCAGTTCATTACTCTGTGTTTATATTGTACTGTGTCAGTTCATTTCTCTGTGCTTATATTGTTCTGTGTCAGCTCATTACTCTGTGTTTTTATTGTACTGTGTCAGTTCATTACTCTGTCTTTATATTGTACAGTTTCAGTTCATTACACTGTGCTTATATTGTACTGTGTCAGTTCATTACTCTGTTTTTATATTGTACTGTGTCAGTTCTTTACATTTTGTTTATATTGTACTGTGTCAGTTCATTAATCTGTGTTTATATTGTACTATTTCAGTTCATTACATTGTGTTTATATTGTACTGTGTCAGTTCATTACTCTGTGTTTATATTGTACTGTGTCAGTTCATTACACTGTGCTTATATTGTACTGTGTCAGTTCATTACTCTGTGTTTATATTGTACTGTGCCTCTTCACTACTCTGTGTTTTTATTTTACTTTGTCAGTTCATTACAGTGTGTTTATATTGTACTGTGTCAGTTCTTTGCTCATGTGTTTATATCGCACTGTGTTAGTTCATTACTCTGTGTTTATATTGCACTTTGTCAGTTCATTACTCTGTGTTTATGTTGCACTGTGTCAGTTCATTACTCTGTGTGTCTGTTGTGCCGTGTCAGTTCATTGCTCTTTGTGCATATTGCAATGTGTTTGTGAATTGATCTATGTTATTACTGCATTGTGTCATTTCATTACTCTGTCTTAATATTATGCTGTGTCAGTTCATTACTCTATGTTTACGTTGTGTGTCAGTTCATGACTCTGTGTTTTTATTGTACTGTGTCAGTTCATTGTTCTGTGTTTATATTGTACTGTGTCAGTTCATTAATCTGTGTTTATATTGTACTGTCTCAGTTCATTCCTCTGTGTTTACGTTGTGTGTCAGTTCATGACTCTGTGTTTTTATTGTACTGTGTCAGTTCATTGTTCTGTGTTTATATTGTACTGTGTCAGTTCATTAATCTGTGTTTATATTGTACTGTCTCAGTTCATTCCTCTGTGTTTTTATTGTACTGTGTCAGTTCATTACTCTGTGTTTATACTGTACTGTGTCAGTTCATTACATTGTGTTTATATTGTACTGTGTCAGTTCATTACTCTGTGTTTTTATTGTACTGTGTCAGTTCATTACTCTGTGTTTATATTGTATTGTGTCAGTTCATTACTCTGTGTTTATATTGTACTGTGTCAGTTCATTACATTTTGTTTATATTATACTGTGTCAGTTCATTAATCTGTGTTTATATTGTACTGTGTCAGTTCATTACACTGTGTTTATATGTACTGTGTCAGTTCATTAATCTGTGTTTATATTGTACTGTGTCAGTTCATTACTCTTTGTTTATGTTGTACTGTGTCAGTTCATTACTCTGTATTTATATTGTACAGTGTCAGTTATTTACGCTGCCTTTATATTGTAGTGTGTCAGTTCATTAATCTGTGTTTATATTGTACTGTGTCAGTTCATTACCCTGTGTTTATATTGTCATGTGTCAGTTTATTACTCTGTGTTTATATTGTACTGTGTCAGTTCATTACATTGTGTTTATATTGTACTGTGTCAGTTCATTACTCTGTGTTTTTATTGTACTGTGTCTGTTCATTACATTGTGTTTATATTGTACTGTGTCAGTTCATTACTCTGTGTTTATATTGTACTTTGTCATTTCTTTACATTTTGTTTATATTGTACTGTGTCAGTTCATTAATCTGTGTTTATATTGTACTGTGTCAGTTCATTACATTGTGTTTATATTGTACTGTGTCAGTTCATTACTCTGTGTTTATATTGTACTGTGTCAGTTCATTACTCTGTGTTTATATTGTACTGTGTCAGTTCATTTCTCTGTGTTTATATTGTACTGTGTCAGTTCATTACTCTGTGTTTATATTGTACTGTGTCTGTTCATTACATTGTGTTTATATTGTACCGTGTCAGTTCATTACTCTGTGTTTTTATTGTACTGTGTCTGTTCATTACATTGTGTTTATATTGTACCTTGTCATTTCATTACTCTGTGTTTATATTGCACTTTGTCAGTTCATTACTCTGTGTTTATATTGCACTGTGTCAGTTCATTACTCTCTGTGTGTCTGTTGTGCCGTGTCAGTTCATTGCTCTTTGTGCATATTGCAATGTGTTTGTGAATTGATCTATGTTATTACTGCACTGTGTCAGTTCATTACTCTGTCTTAATATTATGCTGTGTCAGTTCATTACTCGACGTTTACGTTGTGTGTCAGTTCATGACTCTGTGTTTTTATTGTACAGTCTCAGTTCATTACATTGTGTTTATATTGTACTGTGTCACTTCATTGCTCTGTGTTTATATTGTACTGTGTCAGTTCATTACTCTGTGTTTATATCGTGCTGTGTCAGTTCATTACATTGTGTGTGTACTGTACTGTGTCACTTCATGACTCTTTGTTCATATTGTACTGTGTCAGTTCATTACTTTGTGTTTATTTTGTACTGTGTCTCTTCACTACTCTGTGTTTATATTGTACTGTGTCAGTTTATTACACTGTGTTTATATTGTACTGTGTCAGTTCATTACCCTGTGTTTATATTGTACTGTGTCAGTTCATTACTCTGTGTTTATATTGTACTGTGTCCGTTCATGACTCTGTTTTTATATTGTACTGTGTCAGTTCATTACTCTGTGTTTTTATTGTACTGTGTCAGTTCATTACTCTGTGTCTATATTGTACTGTCTCAGTTCATTACTCTTTGTTTATGTTGTACTGTGTCAGTTCATTACTCTGTATTTATATTGTACTGTGTCAGTTATTTACGCTGCATTTATATTGTAATGTGTCAGTTCATTAATCTGTGTTTATATTGTACTGTGTCAGTTCATTACCCTGTGTTTATATTGTACTGTGTCAGTTCATTACTCTGTGTTTATATTGTACTGTGTCAGTTCATTACATTGTGTTTATATTGTACTGTGTCAGTTCATTACTCTGTTTTTATATTGTACTGTGTCAGTTCTTTACATTTTGTTTATATTGTACTGTGTCAGTTCATTAATCTGTGTTTATATTGTACTATTTCAGTTCATTACATTGTGTTTATATTGTACTGTGTCAGTTCATTACTCTGTGCTTATATTGTACTGTGTCAGTTCATTACTCTGTGTTTATATTGTACTGTGTCAGTTCATTTCTCTGTGCTTATATTGTTCTGTGTCAGCTCATTACTCTGTGTTTTTATTGTACTGTGTCAGTTCATTACTCTGTCTTTATATTGTACAGTTTCAGTTCATTACACTGTGCTTATATTGTACTGTGTCAGTTCATTACTCTGTGTTTATATTGTACTGTGCCTCTTCACTACTCTGTGTTATTATTTTACTTTGTCAGTTCATTACAGTGTGTTTATATTGTACTGTGTCAGTTCTTTGCTCATGTGTTTATATCGCACTGTGTTAGTTCATTACTCTGTGTTTATATTGCACTTTGTCAGTTCATTACTCTGTGTTTATGTTGCACTGTGTCAGTTCATTACTCTGTGTGTCTGTTGTGCCGTGTCAGTTCATTGCTCTTTGTGCATATTGCAATGTGTTTGTGAATTGATCTATGTTATTACTGCACTGTGTCATTTCATTACTCTGTCTTAATATTATGCTGTGTCAGTTCATTACTCTATGTTTACGTTGTGTGTCAGTTCATGACTCTGTGTTTTTATTGTACTGTGTCAGTTCATTGTTCTGTGTTTATATTGTACTGTGTCAGTTCATTAATCTGTGTTTATATTGTACTGTCTCAGTTCATTCCTCTGTGTTTTTATTGTACTGTGTCAGTTCATTACTCTGTGTTTATACTGTACTGTGTCAGTTCATTACATTGTGTTTATATTGTACTGTGTCAGTTCATTACTCTGTGTTTTTATTGTACTGTGTCAGTTCATTACTCTGTGTTTATATTGTATTGTGTCAGTTCATTACTCTGTGTTTATATTGTACTGTGTCAGTTCATTACATTTTGTTTATATTGTACTGTGTCAGTTCATAATCTGTGTTTATATTGTACTGTGTCAGTTCATTACACAGTTTATATGTACTGTGTCAGTTCATTAATCTGTGTTTATATTGTACTGTGTCAGTTCATTACTCTGTGTTTATATTGTACTGTGTCAGTTCATTACTCTTTGTTTATGTTGTACTGTGTCAGTTCATTACTCTGTATTTATATTGTACAGTGTCAGTTATTTACGCTGCCTTTATATTGTAGTGTGTCAGTTCATTAATCTGTGTTTATATTGTACTGTGTCAGTTCATTACCCTGTGTTTATATTGTCATGTGTCAGTTTATTACTCTGTGTTTATATTGTACTGTGTCAGTTCATTACATTGTGTTTATATTGTACTGTGTCAGTTCATTACTCTGTGTTTTTATTGTACTGTGTCTGTTCATTACATTGTGTTTATATTGTACTGTGTCAGTTCATTACTCTGTGTTTATATTGTACTGTGTCATTTCTTTACATTTTGTTTATATTGTACTGTGTCAGTTCATTAATCTGTGTTTATATTGTACTGTGTCAGTTCATTACATTGTGTTTATATTGTACTGTGTCAGTTCATTACTCTATGTTTATATTGTACTGTGTCAGTTCATTACTCTGTGTTTATATTGTACTGTGTCAGTTCATTTCTCTGTGTTTATATTGTACTGTGTCAGTTCATTACTCTGTGTTTATATTGTACTGTGTCTGTTCATTACATTGTGTTTATATTGTACCGTGTCAGTTCATTACTCTGTGTTTTTATTGTACTGTGTCTGTTCATTACATTGTGTTTATATTGTACCTTGTCAGTTCATTACTCTGTGTTTATATTGTACTGTGTCAGTTCTTTACATTTTGTTTATATTGTACTGTGTCAGTTCATTAATCTGTGTTTATATTGTACTGTGTCAGTTCATTACTCTGTGTTTATATTGTACTGTGTCCGTTCATGACTCTGTTTTTATATTGTACTGTGTCAGTTCATTACTCTGTTTTTATATTGTACTGTGTCAGTTCTTTACATTTTGTTTATATTGTACTGTGTCAGTTCATTAATCTGTGTTTATATTGTACTATTTCAGTTCATTACATTGTGTTTATATTGTACTGTGTCAGTTCATTACTCTGTGTTTATATTGTACTGTGTCAGTTCATTTCTCTGTGCTTATATTGTACTGTGTCAGCTCATTACTCTGTGTTTTTATTGTACTGTGTCAGTTCATTACTCTGTCTTTATATTGTACAGTTTCAGTTCATTACACTGTGCTTATATTGTACTGTGTCAGTTCATTACTCTGTGTTTATATTGTACTGTGCCTCTTCACTACTCTCTGTTTTTATTTTACTTTGTCAGTTCATTACAGTGTGTTTATATTGTACTTTGTCAGTTCTTTGCTCATGTGTTTATATCGCACTGTGTTAGTTCATTACTCTGTGTTTATATTGCACTTTGTCAGTTCATTACTCTGTGTTTATGTTGCACTGTGTCAGTTCATTACTCTCTGTGTGTCTGTTGTGCCGTGTCAGTTCATTGCTCTTTGTGCATATTGCAATGTGTTTGTGAATTGATCTATGTTATTACTGCACTGTGTCATTTCATTACTCTGTCTTAATATTATGCTGTGTCAGTTCATTACTCTATGTTTACGTTGTGTGTCAGTTCATGACTCTGTGTTTTTATTGTACTGTGTCAGTTCATTGTTCTGTGTTTATATTGTACTGTGTCAGTTCATTAATCTGTGTTTATATTGTACTGTCTCAGTTCATTCCTCTGTGTTTTTATTGTACTGTGTCAGTTCATTACTCTGTGTTTATACTGTACTGTGTCAGTTCATTACATTGTGTTTATATTGTACTGTGTCAGTTCATTACTCTGTGTTTTTATTGTACTGTGTCAGTTCATTACTCTGTGTTTATATTGTATTGTGCCAGTTCATTACTCTGTGTTTATATTGTACTGTGTCAGTTCATTACATTTTGTTTATATTGTACTGTGTCAGTTCATTAATCTGTGTTTATATTGTACTGTGTCAGTTCATTACACTGTGTTTATATGTACTGTGTCATTTCATTAATCTGTGTTTATATTGTACTGTGTCAGTTCATTACTCTGTGTTTATATTGTACTGTGTCAGTTCATTACTCTTTGTTTATGTTGTACTGTGTCAGTTCATTACTCTGTATTTATATTGTACAGTGTCAGTTATTTACGCTGCCTTTATATTGTAGTGTGTCAGTTCATTAATCTGTTTTTATATTGTACTGTGTCAGTTCATTACCCTGTGTTTATATTGTCATGTGTCAGTTTATTACTCTGTGTTTATATTGTACTGTGTCAGTTCAATACATTGTGTTTATATTGTACTGTGTCAGTTCATTACTCTGTGTTTTTATTGTACTGTGTCTGTTCATTACATTGTGTTTATATTGTACTGTGTCAGTTCATTACTCTGTGTTTATATTGTACTGTGTCATTTCTTTACATTTTGTTTATATTGTACTGTGTAAGTTCATTAATCTGTGTTTATATTGTACTGTGTCAGTTCATTACATTGTGTTTATATTGTACTGTGTCAGTTCATTACTCTGTGTTTATATTGTACTGTGTCAGTTCATTACTCTGTGTTTATATTGTACTGTGTCAGTTCATTTCTCTGTGTTTATATTGTACTGTGTCAGTTCATTACTCTGTGTTTATATTGTACTGTGTCTGTTCATTACATTGCGTTTATATTGTACCGTGTCAGTTCATTACTCTGTGTTTTTATTGTACTGTGTCTGTTCATTACATTGTGTTTATATTGTACCTTGTCAGTTCATTACTCTGTGTTTATATTGTACTGTGTCAGTTCTTTACATTTTGTTTATATTGTACTGTGTCAGTTCATTAATCTGTGTTTATATTGTACTGTGTCAGTTCATTACTCTGTGTTTATATTGTACTGTGTCCGTTCATGACTCTGTTTTTATATTGTACTGTGTCAGTTCATTACTCTGTTTTTATATTATACTGTGTCAGTTCTTTACATTTTGTTTATATTGTACTGTGTCAGTTCATTAATCTGTGTTTATATTGTACTATTTCAGTTCATTACATTGTGTTTATATTGTACTGTGTCAGTTCATTACTCTGTGTTTATATTGTACTGTGTCAGTTCATTACTCTGTGTTTATATTGTACTGTGTCAGTTCATTTCTCTGTGCTTATATTGTACTGTGTCAGCTCATTACTCTGTGTTTTTATTGTACTGTGTCAGTTCATTACTCTGTCTTTATATTGTACAGTTTCAGTTCATTACACTGTGCTTATATTGTACTGTGTCAGTTCATTACTCTGTGTTTATATTGTACTGTGTCAGTTCTTTGCTCATGTGTTTATATCGCACTGTGTTAGTTCATTACTCTGTGTTTATATTGCACTTTGTCAGTTCATTACTCTGTGTTTATGTTGCACTGTGTCAGTTCATTACTCTCTGTGTGTCTGTTGTGCCGTGTCAGTTCATTGCTCTTTGTGCATATTGCAATGTGTTTGTGAATTGATCTATGTTATTACTGCACTGTGTCATTTCATTACTCTGTCTTAATATTATGCTGTGTCAGTTCATTACTCTATGTTTACGTTGTGTGTCAGTTCATGACTCTGTGTTTTTATTGTACTGTGTCAGTTCATTGTTCTGTGTTTATATTGCACTGTGTCAGTTCATTAATCTGTGTTTATATTGTACTGTCTCAGTTCATTCCTCTGTGTTTTTATTGTACTGTGTCAGTTCATTACTCTGTGTTTATACTGTACTGTGTCAGTTCATTACATTGTGTTTATATTGTACTGTGTCAGTTCATTACTCTGTGTTTTTATTGTACTGTGTCAGTTCATTACTCTGTGTTTATATTGTATTGTGCCAGTTCATTACTCTGTGTTTATATTGTACTGTGTCAGTTCATTACATTTTGTTTATATTGTACTGTGTCAGTTCATTAATCTGTGTTTATATTGTACTGTGTCAGTTCATTACACTGTGTTTACATGTACTGTGTCAGTTCATTAATCTGTGTTTATATTGTACTGTGTCAGTTCATTACTCTGTGTTTATATTGTACTGTGTCAGTTCATTACTCTTTGTTTATGTTGTACTGTGTCAGTTCATTACTCTGTATTTATATTGTACAGTGTCAGTTATTTACGCTGCCTTTATATTGTAGTGTGTCAGTTCATTAATCTGTGTTTATATTGTACTGTGTCAGTTCATTACCCTGTGTTTATATTGTCATGTGTCAGTTTATTACTCTGTGTTTATATTGTACTGTGTCAGTTCATTACATTGTGTTTATATTGTACTGTGTCAGTTCATTACTCTGTGTTTTTATTGTACTGTGTCTGTTCATTACATTGTGTTTATATTGTACTGTGTCAGTTCATTACTCTGTGTTTATATTGTACTGTGTCATTTCTTTACATTTTGTTTATATTGTACTGTGTCAGTTCATTAATCTGTGTTTATATTGTACTGTGTCAGTTCATTACATTGTGTTTATATTGTACTGTGTCAGTTCATTACTCTGTGTTTATATTGTACTGTGTCAGTTCATTACTCTGTGTTTATATTGTACTGTGTCAGTTCATTTCTCTGTGTTTATATTGTACTGTGTCAGTTCATTACTCTGTGTTTATATTGTACTGTGTCTGTTCATTACATTGTGTTTATATTGTACCGTGTCAGTTCATTACTCTGTGTTTATATTGTACTGTGTCTGTTCATTACATTGTGTTTATATTGTACCGTGTCAGTTCATTACTCTGTGTTTTTATTGTACTGTGTCTGTTCATTACATTGTGTTTATATTGTACCTTGTCAGTTCATTACTCTGTGTTTATATTGTACTGTGTCAGTTCTTTACATTTTGTTTATATTGTACTGTGTCAGTTCATTAATCTGTGTTTATATTGTACTGTGTCAGTTCATTACTCTGTGTTTATATTGTACTGTGTCCGTTCATGACTCTGTTTTTATATTGTACTGTGTCAGTTCATTACTCTGTTTTTATATTGTACTGTGTCAGTTCTTTACATTTTGTTTATATTGTACTGTGTCAGTTCATTAATCTGTGTTTATATTGTACTGTTTCAGTTCATTACATTGTGTTTATATTGTACTGTGTCAGTTCATTACTCTGTCTTTATATTGTACTGTGTCAGTTCATTACTCTGTGTTTATATTGTACTGTGTCAGTTCATTTCTCTGTGCTTATATTGTACTGTGTCAGCTCATTACTCTGTGTTTTTATTGTACTGTGTCAGTTCATTACTCTGTCTTTATATTGTACAGTTTCAGTTCATTACACTGTGCTTATATTGTACTGTGTCAGTTCATTACTCTGTGTTTATATTGTACTGTGCCTCTTCACTACTCTCTGTTTTTATTTTACTTTGTCAGTTCATTACAGTGTGTTTATATTGTACTGTGTCAGTTCTTTGCTCATGTGTTTATATCGCACTGTGTTAGTTCATTACTCTGTGTTTATATTGCACTTTGTCAGTTCATTACTCTGTGTTTATGTTGCACTGTGTCAGTTCATTACTCTCTGTGTGTCTGTTGTGCCGTGTCAGTTCATTGCTCTTTGTGCATATTGCAATGTGTTTGTGAATTAATCTATGTTATTACTGCACTGTGTCATTTCATTACTCTGTCTTAATATTATGCTGTGTCAGTTCATTACTCTATGTTTACGTTGTGTGTCAGTTCATGACTCTGTGTTTTTATTGTACTGTGTCAGTTCATTGTTCTGTGTTTATATTGTACTGTGTCAGTTCATTAATCTGTGTTTATATTGTACTGTCTCAGTTCATTCCTCTGTGTTTTTATTGTACTGTGTCAGTTCATTACTCTGTGTTTATACTGTACTGTGTCAGTTCATTACATTGTGTTTATATTGTACTGTGTCAGTTCATTACTCTGTGTTTTTATTGTACTGTGTCAGTTCATTACATTTTGTTTATATTGTACTGTGTCAGTTCATTAATCTTGTTTATATTGTACTGTGTCAGTTCATTACACTGTGTTTATATGTACTGTGTCAGTTCATTAATCTGTGTTTATATTGTACTGTGTCAGTTCATTACTCTGTGTTTATATTGTACTGTGTCAGTTCATTACTCTTTGTTTATGTTGTACTGTGTCAGTTCATTACTCTGTATTTATATTGTACAGTGTCAGTTATTTACGCTGCCTTTATATTGTAGTGTGTCAGTTCATTAATCTGTGTTTATATTGTACTGTGTCAGTTCATTACCCTGTGTTTATATTGTCATGTGTCAGTTTATTACTCTGTGTTTATATTGTACTGTGTCAGTTCATTACATTGTGTTTATATTGTACTGTGTCAGTTTTTTACTCTGTGTTTTGATTGTACTGTGTCTGTTCATTACATTGTGTTTATATTGTACTGTGTCAGTTCATTACTCTGTGTTTATATTGTACTGTGTCATTTCTTTACATTTTGTTTATATTGTACTGTGTCAGTTCATTAATCTGTGTTTATATTGTACTGTGTCAGTTCATTACATTGTGTTTATATTGTACTGTGTCAGTTCATTACTCTGTGTTTATATTGTACTGTGTCAGTTCATTACTCTGTGTTTATATTGTACTGTGTCAGTTCATTTCTCTGTGTTTATATTGTACTGTGTCAGTTCATTACTCTGTGTTTATATTGTACTGTGCCTCTTCACTACTCTCTGTTTTTATTTTACTTTGTCAGTTCATTACAGTGTGTTTATATTGTACTGTATCAGTTCTTTGCTCATGTGTTTATATCGCACTGTGTTAGTTCATTACTCTGTGTTTATATTGCACTTTGTCAGTTCATTACTCTGTGTTTATGTTGCACTGTGTCAGTTCATTACTCTCTGTGTGTCTGTTGTGCCGTGTCAGTTCATTGCTCTTTGTGCATATTGCAATGTGTTTGTGAATTGATCTATGTTATTACTGCACTGTGTCATTTCATTACTCTGTCTTAATATTATGCTGTGTCAGTTCATTACTCTATGTTTACGTTGTGTGTCAGTTCATGACTCTGTGTTTTTATTGTACTGTGTCAGTTCATTGTTCTGTGTTTATATTGTACTGTGTCAGTTCATTAATCTGTGTTTATATTGTACTGTCTCAGTTCATTCCTCTGTGTTTTTATTGTACTGTGTCAGTTCATTACTCTGTGTTTATACTGTACTGTGTCAGTTCATTACATTGTGTTTATATTGTACTGTGTCAGTTCATTACTCTGTGTTTTTATTGTACTGTGTCAGTTCATTACTCTGTGTTTATATTGTATTGTGCCAGTTCATTACTCTGTGTTTATATTGTACAGTTTCAGTTCATTACACTGTGCTTATATTGTACTGTGTCAGTTCATTACTCTGTGTTTATATTGTACTGTGCCTCTTCACTACTCTGTGTTTTTATTTTACTTTGTCAGTTCATTACAGTGTGTTTATATTGTACTGTGTCAGTTCTTTGCTCATGTGTTTATATCGCACTGTGTTAGTTCATTACTCTGTGTTTATATTGCACTTTGTCAGTTCATTACTCTGTGTTTATGTTGCACTGTGTCAGTTCATTACTCTCTGTGTGTCTGTTGTGCCGTGTCAGTTCATTGCTCTTTGTGCATATTGCAATGTGTTTGTGAATTGATCTATGTTATTACTGCACTGTGTCATTTCATTACTCTGTCTTAATATTATGCTGTGTCAGTTCATTACTCTATGTTTACGTTGTGTGTCAGTTCATGACTCTGTGTTTTTATTGTACTGTGTCAGTTCATTGTTCTGTGTTTATATTGTACTGTGTCAGTTCATTAATCTGTGTTTATATTGTACTGTCTCAGTTCATTCCTCTGTGTTTTTATTGTACTGTGTCAGTTCATTACTCTGTGTTTATACTGTACTGTGTCAGTTCATTACATTGTGTTTATATTGTACTGTGTCAGTTCATTACTCTGTGTTTTTATTGTACTGTGTCAGTTCATTACTCTGTGTTTATATTGTATTGTGTCAGTTCATTACTCTGTGTTTATATTGTACTGTGTCAGTTCATTACATTTTGTTTATATTGTACTGTGTCAGTTCATTAATCTGTGTTTATATTGTACTGTGTCAGTTCATTACACTGTGTTTATATGTACTGTGTCAGTTCATTAATCTGTGTTTATATTGTACTGTGTCAGTTCATTACTCTGTGTTTATATTGTACTGTGTCAGTTCATTACTCTTTGTTTATGTTGTACTGTGTCAGTTCATTACTCTGTATTTATATTGTACAGTGTCAGTTATTTACGCTGCCTTTATATTGTAGTGTGTCAGTTCATTAATCTGTGTTTACATTGTACTGTGTCAGTTCATTACCCTGTGTTTATATTGTCATGTGTCAGTTTATTACTCTGTGTTTATATTGTACTGTGTCAGTTCATTACATTGTGTTTATATTGTACTGTGTCAGTTCATTACTCTGTGTTTTTATTGTACGTTGTCTGTTCATTACATTGTGTTTATATTGTACTGTGTCAGTTCATTACTCTGTGTTTATATTGTACTGTGTCAGTTCTTTACATTTTGTTTATATTGTACTGTGTCAGTTCATTAATCTGTGTTTATATTGTACTGTGTCAGTTCATTACATTGTGTTTATATTGTACTGTGTCAGTTCATTACTCTGTGTTTATATTGTACTGTGTCAGTTCATTACTCTGTGTTTATATTGTACTGTGTCAGTTCATTTCTCTGTGTTTATATTGTACTGTGTCAGTTCATTACTCTGTGTTTATATTGTACTGTGTCTGTTCATTACATTGTGTTTATATTGTACCGTGTCAGTTCATTACTCTGTGTTTTTATTGTACTGTGTCTGTTCATTACATTGTGTTTATATTGTACCTTGTCAGTTCATTACTCTGTGTTTATATTGTACTGTGTCAGTTCTTTACATTTTGTTTATATTGTACTGTGTCAGTTCATTAATCTGTGTTTATATTGTACTGTGTCAGTTCATTACTCTGTGTTTATATTGTACTGTGTCCGTTCATGACTCTGTTTTTATATTGTACTGTGTCAGTTCATTACTCTGTGTTTTTATTGTACCTTGTCAGTTCATTACTCTGTGTTTTTATTGTACTGTGTCAGTTCATTACTCTGTGTTTATATTGTACTGTGTCAGTTCATTACTCTGTGTTTATATTGTATTGTGTCTCTTCACTACTCTGTGTTTATATTGTACTGTGTCAGTGCATTACACTGTGTTTATTTTACACTGTGTCATTTCATTATTCTGTGTTTATATTGTACTGTCTCAGTTAATTACTTTGTGTGCCTATTGTACAGTTTTAGTTCATTACTCTGTTTATATTGGTCTGTGTCAATTCATGACTGAGTTGATATTATACTGTGTCAGTTAATTACTCTGAGTGTGTATGTTGTGCTGTGTTAATTCATTGCTCTTTGTTCATATTGCAAAGTGTCTGTTAATTGATCTATGTTATTACTGCACTGTTTCAGTTCATCACTCTGTCTTAATATTATGCTGTGTCAGTTCATTACTCTGTGTTAAGATTATGCTGTTTCAGTTCATTACTCTGTTCAAATTGTAGTGTGTCAGTTCATTACTCTGTGTTTATATTGTACTGTGTCAGTTTATTACTCTGTGTTTATATTGTACTGTGTCTCTTCACTACTCTGTGTTTATATTGTACTGTGTCAGTTTATTACTCTGTGTTTATTTTTTACTGTGTCTCTTCACTACTCGTGTTTATATTGTACTGTGTCAGTTCATTACCCTGTGTTTATATTGTACTGTGTCAGTTCATTATTCTGTGTTTATATTGTACTGTGTCAGTTCATTACTCTGTGTTTATATTGTACTGTGTCAGTTCATTACTCTGTGTTTTTATTGTACTGGGTCAGTTCATTACTCTGTGTTTATATTGTGCTGTGTCAATTTATTATTCTGTTTTTTTTGTACTGTGTCTCTTCACTACTCTGTGTTTTTATTATACTGTCAGTACATTACTCTGTGTTTATACTGTACAGTGCCAGTCCATCACTCTGTGTTTATTTTACACTGTGTCATTTCATTATTATGTGTTTATTTTGTATTGTCTCAGTTAATTACATTGTGTGCCGATTGTACAATTTTAGTTCATTACTCTGTTTATATTGGTCTGTTTCAATTCATGACTGAGTTGATATTGTACTGTGTCAGTTAATTACTCTGAGTGTGTATGTTGTGCTGTGTCAATTCATTGCTCTTTGTTCATATTGCAATGTGTCTGTTAATTGATCTATGTTATTACTGCACTGTGTCAGTTCATTACTCTGTCTTAATATTATGCTGTGTCAGTACATTACTCTGTGTTAAGATTATGCTGTTTCAGTTCATTACTCTGTTCAAATTGTACTGTGTCAGTTCTTTACTCTGTGTTTATATTGTACTGTGTCAGTTTATTACTCTGTGTTTATATTGTACTGTGTCTCTTCACTACTCTGTGTTTATATTGTACTGTGTCAGTTTATTACTCTTTGTTTATTTTTTACTGTGTCTCTTCACTACTTGTGTTTATATTGTTCTGTGTCAGTTCATTACACTGTGTTTATATTGTACTTTGTCAGTTCATTACTCTGTGTTTATATTGTACTGTGTCAGTTCATTACACTGTGTTTATATTGTACTGTGTCGCTTCATTACTGTGTGTTTATATTGTACTGTGTCAGTTCATTACTCTGTGTTTATATTGTACTGTCAGTTATTTACTCTGTGTTTATACTGTACTGTGTCACTTCATTACACTGTGTGTATTTTGTACTGTGTCATTTCATTGCTCTATGATTATATTGTACTGTGTCAGTTCATTGCTCTGTGTTTCTATTGTACTGTGACAGTTCATTACTCTGTGTGTATATTGTACTGTGTCATTTCATTGCTCTATGATTATATTGTACTGTGTCAGTTCATTAATCTGTGTTTATATTGTACTGTGTCAGTTCATTGCTCTGTGTTTATATTGTACAGTGTCAGTTCATTGCTCTATGATTATATTGTCCCTTGTCAGTTCATTGCTCTGTGTTTATATTGTACTGTGTCTGTTCATTACTCTATGATTATATTGTACTGTTTCATTTCATTGCTCTGTGTTTATATTGTACTGTGTCAGTTCATTACTCTGTGCTTATATTGTACTCTGTCATTTCATTGCTCTGTGTTTATTTTGGACTGTGTTAGTTAATTACTCTGTGTTTATATTGTACTGTGAAAGTTCTTTGCTCTCTTTACATTGTCCTCTGTTAGTTAATTACTCTGTGTTTGTATTATAATGTCAGATCATTTATCAGTGTTTATTTTGTGCTGTGTCAGTTCACCTGGCACTGCGGCTCCACTGTACGCCCTCAGTGAAAGTGACACCGTGGCTCTACCATATACCCTCAGTGAAAGTGACACCGTGGCTCTACCATACACCGTCAGTGAAAGTGACACCGTGGCTCTACCATACACCCTCAGTGAAAGTGACACCGTGGCTCTACCATACACCCTCAGTGAAAGTGACACCGTGGCTCTACCATACACCTTCAGTGAAAGTGACACCGTGGCTCTACCATACACCCTCAGTGAAACTGACACCGTGGCTCTACCATACACCCTCAGTGAAAGTGACACCGTGGCTCTACCATACACCCTCAGTGAAAGTGACACCGTGGCTCTACCATACACCCTCAGTGAAAGTGACACCGTGGCTCTACCATACACCCTCAGTGAAAGTGACACCGTGGCTCTACCATACACCATCAGTGAAAGTGACACCGTGGCTCTACCATACACCCTCAGTGAAAGTGACACCGTGGCTCTACCATACACCCTCAGTGAAAGTGACACCGTGGCTCCACCCTACACCGTCGGTGAAAGTGACACCGTGGCTCTACCATACACCATCAGTGAAAGTGACACCGTGGCTCTACCATTCACCGTCGGTTAAAATGACACCATGGCTCCACCCTACACCGTCGGTGAAAGTGACAACGTGGCTCTACCATACACCACCAATAACAGTGACACCGTGGCTCCACCCTACACCGTCGGTGAAAGTGACACCGTGGCTCCACCCTACACCATCAATGAAAGTGACACCGTGGCTCTACCATACACCGTCGGTGAAAGTGACACCGTGGCTCCACCCTACACCGTCGGTGAAAGTGACAACGTGGCTCCACCCTACACCGTCAGTGAAAGTGACACCGTGGCTCCACCCTACACCGTCAGTGAAAGTGACACCGTGGCTCCACCCTACACCGTCGGTGAAAGTGACACCGTGGCTCTACCATACACCGTCGGTGAAAGTGACACCATGACTCTACCCTACACCTTCGGTGAAAGTGACACCATGGCTCTACCATACACCGTCGGTGAAAGTGACACCGTGGCTCTACCATACACCGTCGTTGAAAGTGACACCATGGCTCCACCCTACACCGTCGGTGATAGTGACACCGTGGCTCCACCCTACACCGTCGGTGGAAGTGACACCGTGGCTCCACCCTACACCGTCGGTGAAAGTGACACCGTGGCTCCACCCTACACCATCGGTGAAAGTGACACCATGGCTCCACCCTACACCGTCGGTGAAAGTGACACCGTGGCTCCACCCTACACCGTCGGTGAAAGTGACACCGTGGCTCCACCCTACACCGTCGGTGAAAGTGATACCGTGGCTCCACCCTACACCATCGGTGAAAGTGACACCGTGGCTCCACCCTACACCGTCGGTGAAAGTGACCCCGTGGCTCCACCCTACACCGTCAGTGAAAGTGACACCATGGCTCCACCCTACGCCGTCGGGGAAAGTGACACTGAGGCTCTACTCTACACCGCCAATAACAGTGGCACTGCGGCTCCACCTTACACCGTCGGTGAAAGTGGCACAATACACCACCACTTTACCCTGAAAGGCCAAACGTGTCGTCCCCACATGACCACTCCCCCATTCCCCATGAATGCTACTCATTAATAAGGACAGATATTTGTTGCAGAGTCTCACCAATATTGTTCATGAGCAAGAACATCTCCTGACCCTACTCATTAACCAAAATCCTTACCATTAAATTAGAGTCCTATTTATCCACAGTGTGAATGCCTGCTGGCCTTACAGCTGAGTTCTGACTGCTTGGGCCCTCTGCCAGCCAGGAATCTCATGGCAATAATGACATTATTTTGGAACATGGCTGCAAGAATCTTTGAGGAGTTCTTTCATCATGATGGAGTAGTGGGCAGAGATTCTGCATTAGCCACATCTCAGCCACACCTTGCATTGACCTGGTTTCCTGACACCAAATCCTTGACGATCCCAGCTGAGGGCCCCAAGGGTAGGCAGTGATACTTGATAATCAGGGTTGCGGCTCTAGTCAGGAGTGTTCGATTGGCTGATTGGTCTCTTCTGGTTCGCTGGATTCCCTGATGTTCTGAACCACTCACCAGTCTTGCCCCCTGAAGCCAGTTAAGGCACAGAGGAGTTTGGCAAGGTTGGACAGTATTTATTTTAATGCAAGAAGTCCGACGAATAAAGCAGATAAATTGAGGGCACAAATTAACACTGGAAATATGATATCATTGCTGTCACAGAGACATGGTTGAGAGAGGGGCAGGATTGGCAGCTCAATATTCCAGGATATAGGGTCTTCAGATGAGAAAAGGAAGGAGGTAGAAAAGGAGGGAGTATCAAAATATTGATCAAGGAATCAATTACAGCACTAAGGAGGGATGACATCTTAGAAAGGTCCTCAAATGAAGCCATATGGGTAGAACTGAAAAACAAAAAAAGAGCAATCACACTGCTGGGAGTGTACTATAGGCCCCCGAACAGTCAGAGAGAAATAGAAGAGCAGATATGTAGGCACATTTCCGAGAAGTGTAAAAATAATAGGGTAGTAATAGTGGGAAATTTCAACATCCCCAACATTAACTGGGTTAGTCATAGTGTAATTCGTTTAGAGGGAGTGGAATTCTTAAAATGTACCAGGAGAACTGTATAAAACGCTGGTTAGGCCACAGCTAGAGTATTGCGAGCAGTTCTGGAATCCGCATTATAGGAAGGATGTGATTGCACTAGGGAGAGTGCACAGGAGATTTACAAGGATGTTGCCTGGGCTGGAGAGTTTTAGTTGTGAGGAGAGTTCGCACAGACTGGAGTTATTTTCCCCGGAGCAAAGAAGACTGAGGGGGGAGATGACTGAGGTGTATAAAACCCTCAGCGTTCCCAACCACACCACTCTCCCAAGTTCACCACTCCCAACCTCACCACACTCTCAACCTCACCACACTCCCAACCTCACCGCTCTCCCAACTTCACCGCTCTCTCAACCTCACCATTCTATTAACCTCACCACTACCAACCTTACCGGTCTCCCAACCTCACTGCTCTCCCAACCTCACCGCTCTCCCAAACTCACCGCTCTCCCAACCTCACCGCTCTCCCAACCTCACCGCTCTCCCAACCTCACCGCTCTCCCAACCTCAGCGCTCTCCGAAACTAATCGCACTCCCAACCTGACCACTATCCCAACCTCACCCCTCTCCCAATCTCACCGCTCTCCCAACCTCACCACTCTCCCAACCTCACTGCTGTCTCAAGTTCACCTCTCCCAACCTCACCGCTCTCCCAACCTCACCGCTCTCCCAACCCCACCGTTCTCCCAACCTCACCGCTCTCCCAAGTTCTCCTCTTCTAATCTCACTGCTCCCAAACTCATCCCTCTACCAAACTCACCCCTCTCCCAACCTCACTGCTCTTCCAACCTCACCGCACTCCCAACCTCACCGCTCTCCCAACCTCACCGCTCTCCCAAGTTATCCTCCCCTAACCTCACCGCTCTCCCAACCTCACCGCTCTCCCAAACTAGGCGCTCTCCCAACCTCACCGCTCTCCCAACCTCACCGCTCTCCCAACCTCACCGCTCTGCCAACCTCACCGCTCTCCCAAGTTGACCGCTCTCCCAAGTTCACCTCTTCTAACCTCACCGCTCTCCCAACCTCACCGCTCTCCAAACCTCACCGCTCTCCCACACTCACCGCTCTCCCATCCTCACCTCTCTCCCAAGTTCACCGCTCCCAAGTTCACCGCACTCCCAACCTCACCGTACTCCCAACCTCACCGCTCTCCCAACCTCACCGCTTTCCCAAACTCACCGCTCTCCCAAACTCACCGCTTTCCCAACCTCACCGCTCTCCCAGGTTCTCCTCTCCTAATTTCACTGCTCTCCCAAGTCTCCTCTCCTAACCTCACCACTCCCAAACTCATCCCTCTCCTAAACTCATCCATCTCCAAACCTCACCGCTCTCCCAAACTCACCGCTCTCCCAACCTCACCGCACTCCCAACCTCACCGCTCTCGCAACCTCACCGCTCTCCCAACCTCACCCCTATCCCAACCTCACCACTCTCGCAACCTCACCGCTCTCCCAATCTTCACCGCTCTCACAGTCTTACCGTTCTCCCACCCTCACCGCTCTCCAACCATCACCGATCTCCCACCCTCACCGCTCTCCAAACCTGACCGCACTACCAACCTGAACGCACTCCCAACCTGACCGCACTCGCAAACTGACCGCACTCCCAACCTGACAGCTATCCCAACTTCACCGCTCTCCCAAGTTCACCTCTCCCAAGTTCACCGGTCTCCCAACCTCACCGCACTCCTAACCTCAACGCTCTACCAACCTCACCGCTCTCCCAAGTTCTCCTCTCCTAACCTCACCGCTCCCAAACTTATCCCTCTCCCAAACTCATCACTCTCCCAACCTCACCGATCTCCCAACCTCAGCGCTCTCCCAACCTCAGCGCTCTCCCAACCTCAGCGCTCTCCCAAGTTCACTTCTCCCAATGTTACCGCTCTCCCAACCTCACCGCACTCCCAACCTCAGCGCTCTCCCAACCTCACCGCTCTCCCAACCTCACCGCTCTCCCAACCTCACCGCTTTTCCAACCTCACCGCTCTCCCAGGATCTCCTCTCCTAACCTCACCGCTCTCCCAAGTTCTCCTCTCCTAACCTCACCACTCCCAAACTCATCCCTCTCCAAAATTCATCCCTATCCCAACCTCACCGCTCTCCCAAACTCACCGCTCTCCCACCCTCACCGCACTCCCAACCTCACCGCTCTCCCAACCTCAGCGCTCTCCCAACCTCACCGTTCTCCCAAGTTCACCGCTCTCCCACCCTCACCGTTCTCCCAACTTGACCGCACTCCCAACCTGAACGCACTCCCAACCTGACCGCTATCCCAACCTCAACGCTCTCCCAAGTTCACCGCTCCCAAGTTCACCGGTCTCCCAACCTCGCCGCACTCCTAATCTCACCACCCAAGCAACCTCACCGCTCTCATAACCTCACCACTCTCCCAACCTCACCGCTCTCGCAGACTCACCGCTCTCCCACCCTCACCGCTCTCTCACCATCACCGCTCTCCCACACTCACCGCTCTCCCAACCTGACCGCACTCCCAACCTGACCGCACTCCCAACCTGACCGCACGCCCAACCTGAACGCTCTCCCAACCTCACCGCTCTCCCAAACTCACCACTCTCCCAACCTCACCGCTCTCCCAAACTCACCACTCTCCCAACCTCACCGCTCTCCCAAACTCACCACTCTCCCAACCTCAGAGCTCTCCCAACCTCACCGCTCTCCCAACCTCACCGCACTCCCAACCTCACCGCTCTCCCAACCTCACCGCTCTCCCAACCTCACCGCTCTCCCAACCTCACCGCTCTCCCAACCTCACCGCACTCCCAACCTCACCGCTCTCCCAACCTCACCGCTCTCCCAACCTCACCGCTCTCCCAACATCACTGCTCTCCCAACCTGACCGCACTCCCAAGTTCTCCTCTCCTAACCTCACCGCTCCCAAACACATCCCTCTCCCAAACTCATCCCTCTCCCAATCTCATCCCGCTCCCAACCTCACCGGTCTCCCAACCTCACTGCTCTCCCAACCTCACTGTTCCTCCAAGTTCACCTCTCTCCCAAACTGACCACTCTCCCAAGCTCACCGTTCTCGCAGCCTCACCGCTGTCCCACCGTCACCGCTCACCCACCATCACCGCTGTCCCACCATCACCGCTCTCCCACCCTCACCGCTCTCCCAACCTGACCGCACTCCCAACCTGACTGCACTCCCAACCTGACCGCAATCCCAACCTGACCGCACTCCCAACCTGACCGCACTCCCAACCTGACCGCACTCCCAACCTGACCGCACTCCCAACCTGACCGCAATCCCAACCTGACCGCTATCCCAACCTCAACGCTCTCCCAAGTTCACCACTCCCAATTTCACCTGTCTCCCAACCTCAATGCACTCCTAACCTCACCGCTCTCCCAACCTCACTGCTCTCCCAAGTTCTCCTCTCCTAACCTCACCGCTCCCAAACACAATCCTCTCCCAAACTCATCCCTCTCCCAACCTCACTGCTCTCCCAACCTCACCGCTCTCCCAAACTCATCCCTCTCCCAACCTCACTGCTCTCCCAACCTCACTGCTCTCCCAAACTCACCGTTCTCCCAAGTACACCTCTCCTAACCTCACCGCTTTCCCAACCTCACCGCTTTCCCAACCTCACCGCTCTCCCAACCTCACCGCTTACCAACCTCACCGCTCTCCCAACCTCATCACTATCCCAACCTCAGCGCTCTCCCAACCTCACCGCTCTCCCAACCTCTCCGCTCTCCCAACCTCAGCGCTCTCCCAACCTCAGCGCTCTCCCAAACTCACCGCTCTCCCAAGTTCACTTCTCCAAAACTCACGGCTCTCCCAACCTCACCGCTCTCCCAAGTTCACTGCTCTCCCAACCTCAACGCTCTCCCAACCTCACCGCACTCCCAACCTTACCGCTCTCCCAACCTCACCGCACTCCCAACCTCACCGCTCTCCCAACCTCACCGCTCTCCCAACCTCACTGCTCTCCCAACCTCACCGCTCTCCCAACCTCACTCTCTCCCAACCTCACCGCTCTCCCAACCTCACCGCTTACCAACCTCACCGCTCTCCCAACCTCATCACTATCCCAACCTCAGCGCTCTCCCAACCTCACCGCTCTCCCAACCTCTCCGCTCTCCCAACCTCACCGCTCTCCCAAGTTCACTTCTCCAAAACTCACGGCTCTCCCAACCTCACCGCTCTCCCAAGTTCACTGCTCTCCCAACCTCAACGCTCTCCCAACCTCACCGCACTCCCAACCTTACCGCTCTCCCAACCTCACCGCACTCCCAACCTCACCGCTTTCCCAACCTCACCGCTCTCCCAACCTCACTGCTCTCCCAACCTCACCGCTCTCCCAACCTCACTCTCTCCCAACCTCACCGTTATCCCAACCTCAACGCTCCTCCAAGTTCTCCTCTCCAAACCTCACCACGCCCAAGCTCATCCCTCTCGCAAACTCATCCCTCTCCCAACCTCACCGCTCTCCTAACCTCACCGCATTCCCAACCTCACCGCACTGCAAACCTCACCGCTCTCCCAACCTCACCGCTCTCCCAACCTCACCGCTCTCCCAACCTCACCGTTCTCCCAACGTCACCGCTCTCCCAAGTTCTCCTCTCCTAACCTCACCGCTCCCAAACACATCCCTCTCCCAAACTAATCCCTCTCCCAATCTCATCCCGCTCCCAACCTCACCGGTCTCCCAACCTCACTGCTCTTCGAACCTCACTGTTCCTCCAAGTTCACCGCTCTCCCAAACTCACCGCTCTCCCAAGCTCACCGTTCTCGCAGCCTCACCGCTGTCCCACCGTCACCGCTCTCCCACCATCACCGCTCTCCCACCCTCACCGCTCTCCCAACCTGACCGCACTCCCAACCTGACTACACTCCCAACCTGACTACTCTCCCAACCTGACCGCAATCCCAACCTGACCGCTATCCCAACCTCAAAGCTCTCCCAAGTTCACCACTCCCAATTTCACCTGTCTCCCAACCTCAAAGCACTCCTAACCTCACCGCTCTCCCAACCTCACTGCTCTCCCAAGTTCTCCTCTCCTAACCTCACCGCTTCCAAACACAATCCTCTCCCAAACTCATCCGTCTCCCAAACTCATCCCTCTCCCAACCTCACTGCTCACCCAACCTCACTGCTCTCCCAACCTCACCGTTCTCCCAAGTTCACCGCTCTCCCAACCCCACCACTCTCCCAAGTTCACCTGTCCTAACCTCACCGCTTTCCCAAACTCACTGCTCTCCCAAACTCACCGCTCTCCCAACCTCACCGCATTACCAACCTCAGCGCTCTCCCAACCTCACCGCTCTCCCAACCTCAGCGCTCTCCCAACCTCACCGCTCTCCCAACCTCAGCGCTCTTCCAAACTCAGCGGTCTCCCAACCTCACCGCTCTCCCAACCTCACCGCTCTCCCAACCTCACCGCTCTCCCAAGTTCACTTCTCCCAAACTCACGGCTCTCCCAACCTCACCGCTCTCCCAAGTTCACCGGTCTCCCAACCTCACCGCACTCCTAATCTCTCCGCCCAACCAACCTCACCGCTCTCATAACCTCACCAATCTCCCAACATCACCGCTCTCACAGACTCAGCGCTCTCCCACCCTCACCGCTCTCCAGGCATCACCGCTCTCCCACACTCACCGCTCTCCCAACCTGACCGCACTCCCAACCTGACTGCACTCCCAACCTGACCGCACGCCCAACCTGAACGCTCTCCCAACCTCACCGCTCTCCCAACCTCACCGCTCTCCGAACCTCACCGCTCTCCCAACCTCACCGCTCTCCCAACCTCACCGCTCTCCCAACCTCACCGCTCTCCCAAGTTCACTTCTCCCAACCTCACCGCTCTCACAAGTTCACTTCTCCCAACCTCACCGCTCTCCCAACCTCACCGCTCTCTCAAGTTCTCCTCTCCTAACCTCACCGCTCCCAAACACCTCCCTCACCCAAACTCATCCCTCTCCCAAACTCATCCCTCTCCCAACCTCACTGCTCTCCCAACCTCACTGCTCTCCCAACCTCACCGTTCTCCCAAGTTCACCGCTCTCCCAACCTCACCGCTCTCCCAAGTTCAACTCTCCTAACCTCACCGCTTTCCCAACCTCACTGCTCTCCCAACCTCACCGCTCTTCCAACCTCACCGCTCTTCCAACCTCACCGCTCTCCCAACCTCACCGCTCTCCCAACCTCACTCTCTCCCAACCTCACCGTTATCCCAACCTCAACGCTCCTCCAAGTTCTCCTCTCCAAACCTCACCACTCCCAAGCTCATCCCTCTCGCAAACTCATCCCTCTCCCAACCTCACCGCTCTCCTAACCTCACCGCATTCCCAACCTCACCGCACTGCATACCTCACCGATCTCCCAACCTCACCGCTCTCCCAACCTCACCGCTCTCCCAACCTCACTGCTCTCCCAACGTCACCGCTCTCCCAAGTTCTCCTCTCCTAACCTCACCGCTCCCAAACACATCCCTCTCCCAAACTAATCCCTCTCCCAATCTCATCCCTCTCCCAACCTCACCGGTCTCCCAACCTCACTGCTCTCCGAACCTCACTGTTCCTCCAAGTTCACCGCTCTCCCAAACTCACCGCTCTCCCAAGCTCACCGTTCTCGCAGCCTCACCGCTCTCCCACCATCACCGCTCTCCCACCATCACCGCTCTCCCACCCTCACCGCTCTCCCAACCTGACCGCACTCCCAACCTGACTACACTCCCAACCTGACTACTCTCCCAACCTGACCGCAATCCCAACCTGACCGCTATCCCAACCTCAAAGCTCTCCCAAGTTCACCACTCCCAATTTCACCTGTCTCCCAACCTCAAAGCACTCCTAACCTCACCGCTCTCCCAACATCACTGCTCTCCCAAGTTCTCCTCTCCTAACCTCACCGCTCCCAAACACAATCCTCTCCCAAACTCATCCGTCTCCCAAACTCATCCCTCTCCCAACCTCACTGCTCTCCCAACCTCACTGCTCTCCCAACCTCACCGTTCTCCCAAGTTCACCGCTCTCCCAACCTCACCACTCTCCCAAGTTCACCTGTCCTAACCTCACCGCTTTCCCAAACTCACTGCTCTCCCAACCTCACTGCTCTCCCAACCTCACCGCATTACCAACCTCAGCGCTCTCCCAACCTCACCGCTCTCCCAACCTCAGCGCTCTCCCAACCTCACCGCTCTCCCAACCTCAGCGCTCTTCCAAACTCAGCGGTCTCCCAACCTCACCGCTCTCCCAACCTCACCGCTCTCCCAACCTCACTGCTCTCCCAAGTTCACTTCTCCCAAACTCACGGCTCTCCCAACCTCACTGCTCTCCCAACCTTACCGCTCTTCCAACCTCACCGCTCTCCCAACCTCACCGCTCTCCCAACCTCACTCTCTCCCAACCTCACCGTTATCCCAACCTCAACGCTCCTCCAAGTTCTCCTCTCCAAACCTCACCACTCCCAAGCTCATCCCTCTCGCAAACTCATCCCTCTCCCAACCTCACCGCTCTCCTAACCTCACCGCATTCCCAACCTCACCGCACTGCAAACCTCACCGCTCTCCCAACCTCACCGCTCTCCCAACCTCACCGCTCTCCCAGCTTCACCGTTCTCCCAACCTCAGCGCTCTCCCAGACTCATCCCGCTCCCAACCTCACTGGTCTCCCAACCTCACTGCTCTCCGAACCTCACTGTTCCTCCAAGTTCACCGCTCTCCCAAGCTCACCGTTCTCGCAGCCTCACCGCTGTCCCACCGTCACCGCTCACCCACCATCACCGCTCTCCCACCATCACCGCACTCCCACCCTCACCGCTCTCCCAACCTGACTGCACTCCCAACCTGACCTCTATCCCAACCTCAAAGCTCTCCCAAGTTTACCACTCCCAATTTCACCTGTCTCCCAACCTCAATGCACTCCTAACCTCACCGCTCTCCCAACCTCACCGCTCTCCCAACCTCACCGCTCTCCCAACCTCACCGCTCTCCCAGTCTCATCCCGCTCCCAACCTCACTGGTCTCCCAACCTCACTGCTCTCCGAACCTCACTGTTCCTCCAAGTTCACCGCTCTCCCAAACTCACCGCTCTCCCAAGCTCACCGTTCTCGCAGCCTCACCGCTGTCCCACCGTCACCGCTCTCCCACCCTCACCGCTCTCCCACCCTCACCGCTCTCCCAACCTGACCGCACTCCCAACCTGACTGCACTCCCAACCTGACCGCAATCCCAACCTGACTGCTATCCCAACCTCAAAGCTCTCCCAAGTTCACCACTCCCGATTTCACCTGTCTCCCAACCTCAATGCACTCCTAACCTCACCGCTCTCCCAACCTCACTGCTCTCCCAAGTTCTCCTCTCCTAACCTCACCGCTTCCAAACACAATCCTCTCCCAAACTCATCCGTCTCCCAAACTCATCCCTCTCCCAACCTCACTGCTCTCCCAACCTCACTGCTCTCCCAACCTCACCGTTCTCCCAAGTTCACCTGTCCTAACCTCACCGCTTTCCCAAACTCACTGCTCTCCCAACCTCAGCGCTCTCCCAACCTCAGCGCTCTCCCAACCTCACCGCTCTCCCAACCTCACCACTCTCCCAACCTCACCGCTCTCCCAAGTTTTCCTCTCCTAACCTCACCGCTCCCAAACACATCCCTCTCCCAAACTCATCCCTCTCCCAATCTCATCCCGCTCCCAACCTCACCGGTCTCCCAACCTCACTGCTCTCCCAACCTCACTGTTCCTCCAAGTTCACCGCTCTCCCAACCTCACCGCTCTCCCAATCTCATCCCGCTCCCAACCTCACCGCTCTCCCAACCTCACCGCTCTCCCAATCTCACCGCTATCCCAACCTCACCGCTCTCCCAATCTCACCGCTATCCCAACCTCACCGCTCTCCCAACCTCACTGCTCTCCCAATTCACGTCTCCTAACCTCACTGCTCTCCCAACCTCACTGCTCTCCCAACCTCACCGCTCTCCCAACCTCACCGCTCTCCCAAGTTCTCCTCTCCTAACCTCACTGCTTCCCAAGTTCTCCTCTCCTAACCCCACCGCTAACAAACTCATCTCTCTCCCAAACTCATCCCTCTCCCAAACTCATCCCTCTTCCAAACTCACCGCTCTCCCACGTTCACCGCTCTCCCACCCTCACCGCTCTCCCACCCTCACCGCTCTCCCACCCTCACCGCTCCCCCAACCTCATCGCTCTGCCAACCTCACCGCTCTCCCAACCTCAGCGCTCTCCCAACCTCACTGCTCTCCCAACCTCACCGCTCTCCCAAGTTCTCCTCTCCCAACCTCACTGCTCTCCCAAGTTCTCCTCTCCTAACCTCACCGCTCCCAAACACATCCCTCTCCCAAACTCATCCCTCTCCCAATCTCATCCCGCTCCCAACCTCACCGGTCTCCCAACCTCACTGCTCTCCGAACCTCACTGTTCCTCCAAGTTCACCGTTCTCCCAACCTCACCGCTCTCCCAACCTCACCGTTCTCGCAGCCTCACCGCTGGCCCACCGTCACCGCTCTCCCACCATCACCGCTGTCCCACCATCACCGCTCTCCCACCCTCACCGCTCTCCCAACCTGACCGCACTCCCAACCTGACTGCACTCCCAACCTGACCGCACTCCCAACCTGACTGCACTCCCAACCTGACCGCAATCCCAACCTGACCGCTATCCCAACCTCAAAGCTCTCCCAAGTTCACCACTCCCGATTTCACCTGTCTCCCAACCTCAATGCACTCCTAACCTCACCGCTCTCCCAACCTCACTGCTCTCCCAAGTTCTCCTCTCCTAACCTCACCGCTTCCAAACACAATCCTCTCCCAAACTCATCCGTCTCCCAAACTCATCCCTCTCCCAACCTCACTGCTCTCCCAACCTCACTGCTCTCCCAACCTCACCGTTCTCCCAAGTTCACCTGTCCTAACCTCACCGCTTTCCCAAACTCACTGCTCTCCCAACCTCACCGCTCTCCCAACCTCAGCGCTCTACCAACCTCAGCGCTCTCCCAACCTCAGCGCTCTCCCAACCTCAGCACTCTCCCAACCTCAGCGCTCTCCCAACCTCACTGCTCTCCCAAGTTCACTTCTCCCAAACTCACGGCTCTCCCAACATCACCGCTCTCCCAAGTTCACTGCTCTCCCAACCTCACCGCACTCCCAACCTCACCGCTCTCCCAACCTGAGCGCTCTCCCAAGTTCACTTCTCCCAACCTTACCGCTCTCCCAACCTCACCGCTCTCCCAACCTCACCGCTCTCCCAACCTCACCGCATTACCAACCTCACCGCTCTCCCAACCTCAGCGCTCTCCCAACCTCAGCGCTCTCCCAACCTCAGCGCTCTCCCAACCTCACCGCTCTCCCAAGTTCACTTCTCCCAAACTCACAGCTCTCCCAACCTCACCGCTCTCCCAAGTTCACTGCTCTCCCAACCTCACCGCTCTCCCAACCTCACCGCACTCCCAACCTCACCGCTCTCCCAACCTCAGCGCTCTCCCAAGTTCACTTCTCCCAACCTTACTGCTCTCCCAACCTCACCGCTCTCCCAACCTCACCGCTCTCCCAACCTCACCGCTCTCCCAACCTCACCGCTTTTCCAACCTCACCGCTCTCCCAGGATCTCCTCTCCTAACCTCACCGCACTCCCACCCTCACCGCTCTCCCAACCTCACCGCACTCCCAACCTGACCGCACTCCCAACTTGACCGCACTCCCAACCTGAACGCACTCCCAACCTGACCGCTATCCCAACCTCACCGCTCTCCCAAGTTCACCGCTCCCACGTTCACCGGTCTCCCAACCTCGCCGCACTCCTAATCTCACCGCCCAACCAACCTCACTGCTCTCTTAACCTCACCACTCTCCCAACCTCACCGCTCTTGCAGACTCACCGCTCTCCCACCCTCACCCCTCTCCCACCATCACCGCTCTCCCACACTCACCGCTCTCCCAACCTGACCGCACTCCCAACCTGACCGCACTCCCAACCTGACCGCACGCCCAACCTGAATGCTCTCCCAACCTCAATGCTCTCCCAAACTCACCGCTCTCCCACCCTCACCGCTCTCCCACCCTCACCGCTCTCCCACCCTCACCACTCTCCCACCCTCACCGCTCCCCCAACCTCACCGCTCCCCCAACCTCACCGCTCCCCCAACCTCATCGCTCTCCCAACCTCACCGCTCTCCCAACCTCAGCGCTCTCCCAACCTCACTGCTCTCCCAACTTCACCGCTCTCCCAAGTTCTCCTCTCCTAACCTCACTGCTCCCAAACACATCCCTCTCCCAAACTCATCCCTCTCCCAATCTCATCCCGCTCCCAACCTCACCGGTCTCCCAACCTCACTGCTCTCCGAACCTCACTGTTCCTCCAAGTTCACCGCTCTCCCAACCTCACCGCTCTCCCAACCTCACCGTTCTCGCAGCCTCACCGCTGGCCCACCGTCACCGCTCTCCCACCATCACCGCTGTCCCACCATCACCGCTCTCCCACCCTCACCGCTCTCCCAACCTGACCGCACTCCCAACCTGACTGCACTCCCAACCTGACCGCAATCCCAACCTGACCGCTATCCCAACCTCAAAGCTCTCCCAAGTTCACCACTCCCGATTTCACCTGTCTCCCAACCTCAATGCACTCCTAACCTCACCGCTCTCCCAACATCACTGCTCTCCCAACCTCACCGTTCTCCCAAGTTCACCTGTCCTAACCTCACCGCTTTCCCAAACTCACTGCTCTCCCAAACTCACCGCTCTCCCAACCTCACCGCATTACCATCCTCAGCGCTCTCCCAACCTCACCTCTCTCCCAACCTCAGCGCTCTACCAACCTCAGCGCTCTCCCAACCTCAGCGCTCTCCCAACCTCAGCGCTCTCCCAACCTCAGCGCTCTCCCAACCTCACTGCTCTCCCAAGTTCACTTCTCCCAAACTCACGGCTCTCCCAACATCAGCGCTCTCCCAAGTTCACTGCTCTCCCAACCTCACCGCTCTCCCAACCTCACCGCACTCCCAACCTCACCGCTCTCCCAACCTGAGCGCTCTCCCAAGTTCACTTCTCCCAACCTTACCGCTCTCCCAACCTCACCGCTCTCCCAACCTCACCGCTCTCCCAACCTCACCGCTCTCCCAACCTCACCGCATTACCAACCTCAGCGCTCTCCCAACCTCAGCGCTCTCCCAACCTCAGCGCTCTCCCAACCTCACCGCTCTCCCAAGTTCACTTCTCCCAAACTCACAGCTCTCCCAACCTCACCGCTCTCCCAAGTTCACTGCTCTCCCAACCTCACCGCTCTCCCAACCTCACCGCACTCCCAACCTCACCGCTCTCCCAACCTCAGCGCTCTCCCAAGTTCACTTCTCCCAACCTTACTGCTCTCCCAACCTCACCGCTCTCCCAACCTCACCGCTCTCCCAACCTCACCGTTCTCCCAGGATCTCCTCTCCTAACCTCACCGCACTCCCACCCTCACCGCTCTCCCAACCTCACCGCACTCCCAACCTGACCGCACTCCCAACTTGACCGCACTCCCAACCTGAACGCACTCCCAACCTGACCGCTATCCCAACCTCACCGCTCTCCCAAGTTCACCGCTCCCACGTTCACCGGTCTCCCAACCTCGCCGCACTCCTAATCTCACCGCCCAACCAACCTCACCGCTCTCTTAACCTCACCACTCTCCCAACCTCACCGCTCTTGCAGACTCACCGCTCTCCCACCCTCACCCCTCTCCCACCATCACCGCTCTCCCACACTCACCGCTCTCCCAACCTGACCGCACTCCCAACCTGACCGCACTCCCAACCTGACCGCACGCCCAACCTGAATGCTCTCCCAACCTCAATGCTCTCCCAAACTCACCACTCTCCCAACCTCAGCGCACTCCCAACCTCACCGCTCTCCAAACCTCACCGCTCTCTGAACCTCACCGCTCTCCCAACCTCACCGCTCTCCCAACCTCACCGCTCTCCCAAGTTCACCTCTCCTAACTTCACCGCTTTCCCAACCTCACTGCTCTCCCAACCTCACCGCTCTTCCAACCTCACCGCTCTTCCAACCTCACCGCTCTCCCAACCTCACCGCTCTCCCAACCTCACTCTCTCCCAACCTCACCGTTATCCCAACCTCAACGCTCCACCAAGTTATCCTCTCCAAACCTCAACACTCCCAAGCTAATCCCTCTCGCAAACTCATCCCTCTCCCAACCTCACCGCTCTCCCAACCTCACCGCTCTACCAAACTCACCACTCTCCCAACCTCACCGCTCTCCCAAGTTCTCCTCTCCTAACCTCACTGCTCTCCCAAGTTCTCCTCTCCTAACCCCTCCGCTACCAAACACATCTCTCTCCCAAACTCATCCCTCTCCCAAACTCATCCCTCTTCCAAACTCACCGCTCTCCCAAGTTCACCGCTCTCCCACGTTCACCGCTCTCCCAACCTCACCGCTCTCCCACCCACACCGCTCTCCCACCCTCACCGCTCTCCCACCCTCACCGTTCTCCCAACCTCATCGCTCTCCCAACCTCACCGCTCTCCCAACCTCACCGCTCTCCCAACCAAACCGCTCTCCCAAGTTCTCTTCTTCTAACCTCACTGCTCACCCTCATTCTCCTCTCCAAACCTCACCGCTCCCAAACTCATCCCTCTCCCACCCTCACCGCTCTACCAACCTCATCCCTCTCCCAACCTCTCCGCTCTCAAAACCTCATCGCACTGCCAACCTCAGCGCTCTCCCAACCTCAACGATCTCCCAAACTCACCGCTCTCCCAACCTCACCGCTCTCCCAACCTCACCGCTCTCCCAACCTCACCGCTCTTCCAACCTCACTGCTCTCCCAACCTCACCGCTCTCCCAACCTCACCGCTCTCCCAAGTTCTCCTCTCCAAACCTCACCGCTCCCAAGCTCGTCCCTATACCAAACTCATCCCTCTCCCAACCTCACCGCTCTCCCAACCTCCCCGCACTTCCAAACTCACTGCTCTCCCAACCTCACCGCTCTCCCACGTTCACTGCTCTCCCAACCTTACCGCTCTCCCAACCTCACCGCACTCCCAACCTCACCGGTCTCCCAACCTCACCGCTCTCCCAACCTCACCGCTTTTCCAACCTTACCGCTCTCCCAGGATCTCCTCTCCTAACCTCACCGCTCTCCCTAGTTCTCCTCTCCTAACCTCACCACTGCCAAACTCATCCCTATCCAAAATTCATCCCTATCTCAACCTCACCGCTCTCCCAAACTCACAGCTCTCCCACCCTCACCGCACTCCCACCCTCACCGCTCTCCCACCCTCACCGCTCTCCCAACCTCACCGCACTCCCAACCTCACCGCACTCCCAACCTCACCAATCTCCCAACCTCACCGCTCTCCCAACCTCACCGCTCTCCCAACCTCACTGCTCTCCCAACCTCACCGCTCTCCCAACCTCACCGCTCTCCCAAGTTCTCCTCTCCAAACCTCACCGCTCCCAAGCTCGTCCCTATACCAAACTCATCCCTCTCCCAACCTCACCGCTCTCCCAACCTCCCCGCACTCCCAAACTCACTGCTCTCCCAACCTCACCGCTCTCCCAACCTCACCGCTCTCCCAACCTCACCACTCTCCCAACCTCACCGCTCTCCCAAGTTCACCTCTCCTAACCTCAACGCTCTCCCAACCTCACCGCTCTCCCAACCTCACCGTTCTCCCAATTACACCGTTCTCCCACGTTCACCGCTCTCCAAACCTCATCGGTCTCCCACCCTCACCGCTCTCCCACCCTTACCGGTCTCCCAACCTGACCGCACTCCCAACCTGACCGCACTCCCAACCTGACGGAATTCCCAACCTGACCGAATTCCCAACAGGACAGCTTTCCCAACCTGACCGCTTTCCCAACCTGACCGCTCTCGAACCTCACCGCTCTCCCAAACTCACCGCTCTCCAAAGTTCACTTCTCCCAACCTCACCGCTCTCCCAACCTCACCGCTCTCCAAAGTTCACTTCTCCCAACCTCACCGCTCTCCCAACCTCACTGCTCCCAAACTCATCCCTTTCCAAACCACACCTCTCTCCCAACCTAACCGCTCTCCCAACCTCAGCGCTCTCCCAAGTTCACTTCTCGCAACCTCACCGCTCTCCCAACCTCACCGCTCTCCCAACCTTACTATTATCCCAAGTTCACCGCTCTCCCATGTTCACCGCTCTACCAACCTCACCGCTCTCCCAACCTCACCGCTCTCCCACCATCACCGCTCTCCCACCCTCACTGCTCTCCCACCCTCAGCATTTTGCCAACCTCAGCCCTCTCCCAACCTCACCGCTCTCCCATGTTCTCCTCTCCTAACCTCACCGCTCCCAAACTCATCCATCTCCCAAACTCATCCCTATCCCAACCTCACCGCTCTTCCAGCCTCACCGCTCTCCCAACCTCACCGCACTCCCAACTTCACCGCTCTCCCAACCTCACCACTCTCCCAACCTCACCGCTCTCCCAACCTCAGCGCTCTCCCAAGTTCACTTCTCGCAACCTCACCGCTCTCCCAAACTCACCGCTCTCCCAACCTGACTATTATCCCAAGTTCACCGCTCTCCCATGTTCACCGCTCTACCAACCTCACCGCTCTCCCAACCTCACCGCTCTCCCACCATCACCGCTCTCCCACCCTCACTGCTCTCCCACCCTCAGCATTCTGCCAACCTCAGCGCTCTCCCAACCTCACCGCTCTCCCATGTTCTCCTCTCCTAACCTCACCGCTCCCAAACTCATCCCTCTCCCAAACTCATCCCTATCCCAACCTCACTGCTCTCCCAACCTCACCGCACTCCCAACTTCACCGCTCTCCCAACCTCACCTCTCTCCCAACCTCACCGTTCTCCCAGGTTCACCGCTCTCCCACGTTCACCGCTCTCCCAACCTCACCGCTCTCCCAACCTCACAGCTCTCCCAACCTCAGCGCTCTCCCAACCTCACCGCTCTCCTAACCTCACCGCTCTCCCACCATCACCGCTATCCCAGACTCACCGCTCTCCCAACCTGACCACTGTCCCAACCTGACCGCACGCCCAACCTGACTGCGCTCCCAACTGGACCGCACTACCAACCTGACCGCACGCCCAACCCGACCGCTAACCCAACCTCACCGCTCAGCCATACTCACCGCTCTACCAAGTTCACCGCACTCCCAACCTCACCGCTCTCCCAACATCACCGCTCTCCCAACCACACCACTCTCCCAAGTTCTCCTCTCCTAACCTCACCGCTCTCCCAAGTTCTCCTCTCCTAACCTCAACGCTCCCAAACTCATCCCTCTCCCAACCTCACCTCTCTCCCAACCTCAGCGGTCTCCCAAGTTCACTTCTCCCACCCTCACCACTCCCCCAAACTCACCGCTCTCCGAACCTGACTGTTCTCCCACGTTCACCGCTCTCCCAACCTCACCGCTCTCCCAAACTCACCGCTCTCCCAACCTCACCGCTCTCCCAACCTCACCACTCTCCCAACCTCACCGCTCTCCCAACCTCACCACTCTCCCAACCTCACCGCACTCCCACCCTCACCGCTCTCCCAACCTCACCGCTCTCCCATGTTCTCCTTTCCTAACCTCACCTCTCCCAAACTCATCCCTCTCCCAAACTCATCCCTATCCCAACCTCACCGCTCTCCCAACCTCACCGCTCTCCCAACCTCACCGCTCTCCCAACCTCAGTGCTCTCCCAACCTCACCGCTCTCTCAACCTCACTGCTCCCAAACTCATCCCTTTCCAAACCTCACCTCTCTCCCACCCTAACCGCTCTCCCAACCTCAGCGCTCTCCCAAGTTCACATCTCGCAACCTCACCGCTCTCCCAAGTTCACCTCTCCTAACCTCACCGCTTTCCCAACCTCACTGCTCTCCCAACCTCACCGCTCTTCCAACCTCACCGCTCTTCCAACCTCACCGCTCTCCCAACCTCACCGTTCTCCCAACCTCACTCTCTCCCAACCTCACCGTTATCCCAACCTCAACGGTCCTCCAAGTTCTCCTCTCCAAACCTCACCACTCCCAAGCTCATCCCTCTCGCAAACTCATCCCTCTCCCAACCTCACCGCTCTCCTAACCTCACCGCATTCCCAACCTCACCGCACTGCAAACCTCACCGCTCTCCCAACCTCACCGCTCTCCCAACCTCACCGCTCTCCCAGCTTCACCGTTCTCCCAACCTCAGCGCTCTCCCAACCTCACTGCTCTCCCAACCTCACCGCTCTAAGAAGCTCACCGCTCTCTCAAACTCACCGCTCTCCCAAACTCACCACTCTCACAACCTCACCGCTCTCCCAACCTCAGCGCTCTCCCAACCTCACCGCTCTCCCAACCTCACCGCTCTCCCAACCTCACCGCTCTCCCAACCTCACCGTTCTCGCAGCCTCACCGCTCTCCCACCATCACCGCTCTCCCACCCTCACCGCTCTCCCAACATGACCGCACTCCCAACCGGACGGCACTCCCAACCTGACCGCACTCCCAACCTGACCGCAATCCCAACCTGACCATTTTCCCAACATCAATGCACTCCCAAGTTCACCACTCCCAATTTCACCTTTCTCCCAACCTCAATGCACTCCTAACATCACCGCTGTCCCAACCTCACCGCTCTCCCAAGTTCTCCTCCCCTAACCTCACCGCTCCCAAACACATCCCTCTCCCAAACTCATCCCTCTCCCAAACTCATCCCTCTCCCAACCGCACGGCTCTCCCAACCTCACTGCTCTCACATTCTCACCGTTCTCGCAAGTTCACCGCTCTCCCGACCTCACCGCTCTCCCAAGTTCACCTCTCCTAACCTCACCGCTTTCCCAACCTCACTGCTCTCCTAACCTCACCGCTCTCCCAACCTCACCGCATTTGCAACCACACCGCTCTCCCAACCTCACCTCTCTCCCAAATTCACCACTCTCCCAACCTCAGCGCTCTCCCAACCTCAGCGCTCTCCCAACCTCAGCGCTCTCCCAACCTCAGCGCTCTCCCAACCTCACCGCTCTCCCAACCTCAGCGCTCTCCTAAGTTCGCTTGTCCCAACCTTACCGCTCTCCCACCCTCACCGCTCTCCCAACCTCACAGCTCTCCCAACCTCACTCTCTCCCAACCTCACCGTTATCCCAATCTCAACGCTCCTCCAAGTTCTCCTCTCCAAACCTCACCACTCCCAAGCTCATCCCTCTCGCAAGCTCATCCCTCTCCCAACCTCACCGCTCTCCTAACCTCACCGCATTCCCAACCCCACCGCACTGCAAACCTCACCGATCTCCCAACCTCACCGCTCTCCCAACCTCACCGCTCTCCCAGCTTCACCGCTCTCCCAACCTCAGCGCTCTCCCAACCTCACTGCTTTCCCAACCTCACCGCTCTCCCAAGTTCTCCTCTCCTAACCTCACCGCTCCTAAGCACATCCCTCTCCCAAACTCATCCCTCTCCCAATCTCATCCCTCTCCCAACCTCACCGGTCTCCCAACCTCACTGCTCTCCCAACCTCACTGTTCCGCCAAGTTCACCGCTCTCCCAACTCACCACTCTCCCAACCTCACCGTTCTCCCAGCATCACCGCTGTCCCACCGTCACCGCTCTCCCACCCTCACCGCTCTCCCAACCTGACCGCACTCCCAACCTGACTGCACTCCCAACCTGACCGTAATCCCAACCTGACCGCTATCCCAACCTCAACGCTCTCCCAAGTTCACCACTCCCAATTTCACCTGTCTCCCAACCTCAATGCACTCCTAACCTCACCGCTCTCCCAACCTCACTGCTCTCCCAAGTTCTCCTCTCCTAACCTCACCGCTCCCAAACACAATCCTCTCCCAAACTCATCCATCTCCCAAACTCATCCCTCTCCCAACCTCACTGCTCTCCCAACCTCACCGCTCTCCCAACCTCACCGCTCTCCCAACCTCACTGCTCTCCCAACCTCACTGCTCTCCCAACCTCACCGTTCCCCCAAGTTCACCGCTCTCCCAATCTCACCGCTCCCCCAAGTCCACCTCTCCTAACCTCACCGCTTTCCCAACCTCACTGCTCTCCCAACCTCACCGCTCTCCCAACCTCACCGCATTACCAACCTCACCGCTCTCCCAACCTCACCGCTCTCCCAACCTCACCGCTCTCCCAACCTCACCGCTCTCCCAACCTCACCGCTTTTCCAACCTCACCGCTCTCCCAGGATCTCCTCTCCTAACCTCACCGCTCTCCCTAGTTCTCCTCTCCTAACCTCACCACTGCCAAACTCATCCCTATCCAAAATTCATCCCTAACCCAAACCCACCGCTCTCCCAAGTTCACCGCTCTCCCACGTTCACCTCTCCTAATCTCACCTCTCCCAAACTCATCCCTCTACCAAACTCACCCCTCTCCCAACGTCACTGCTCTCCCAACCTCACCGCACTCCCAACCTCACAGCTCTCCCAAGTTCACCGCTCTCCCACGTTCACCGCTTTTCCAACCTCACTGCTCTCCCAACCTCACCGCGCTACCACGTTCACCGCTTTCCCAACCTCACCGCTCTCCCAAACTCACCTCTCTCCCAACCTGACCGTTCTCCCAAGTTCACCGCTCTCCCAGATTCACCGCTCTCCCAACCTCACCACTCTCCCAACCTCACCGCTCTCCCAACCTCACCGCTCTCCCAACCTCACCGCTCCCTCAAGTTCACTTCTACCAACCTCACCGCTCTCCCAACCTCACTGCTCTCCCAACCTCACCGTGCTCCCAACCTCACCACTCTCCCAAACTCAACGCTCTCCCAACCTGACAGTTCTCCCAAGTTCACCGCTCTCCCACGTTCACCGCTCTCCCAACCTCAGCGCTCTCCCAAACTCACCGCTCTTCCAACCACACCGCTCACACACCCTCACCGCTCTCCCAACCTCACCACTCTCCCAACCACACTGCGCGCCCAACCTCACCGAACTCCCAACCTCACCGCTCTCCCAACCTCACCGTTCTCCCATGTTCACCGCGCTACCACGTTCACCGCTCTCCCAACATCACCGCTCTCCCAACCTCACCATTCTCCAAAGTTCACCGTTCTCCGAAGTTCACTGCTCTCCCAACATCACCGCTCTCCCACCCTCACCGATCTCCCACCCTCACCGCTCTCCCAACCTCATCGCACTCGCCACCTGACCGCTATCCCAACCTCACCGCTCTCCCAACCTCACCGCTCTGGCAACCTCAGCGCTCTCCCAGATTCACCGCTCTCCCACACTCACCGCTCTCCCACCCTCACCGCTCTCCCAACCTGACCGCACTCCCAACCTGACCGCACTCCCAACCTGACCGCAATCCCAACCTGACCGCTATCCCAACCTCAACGCTCTCCCAAGTTCACCAATCTGGCAACCTCAGCGCTCTCCCAGATTCACCGCTCTCCCAACCTCACCGCTCTCCCAACCTCACCGCTCTCCCAACTTCACCGCTCAACCAACCTCACAGCTCCCCAACATCACCGCTCTCCCAACCCCACCGCTCTCCCAAACTCACCGCTCTCCCAACCTCACCACTCTCCCAACCTCACCGCTCTCCCAAGTTCTCCTCTCCCAACCTCACCGTTCTCCCATATTCACCGCGCTACCACGTTCACCGCTCTCCCAACCTCACCGCTCTCCCAACCTCACCGTTCTCCAAAGTTCACCATTCTCCGAAGTTCACTGCTCTCCCAACATCACCGCTCTCCCACCCTCACCGCTCTCCCAACCTCACCGCACTCCCAACCTGACCGCACTCCCAACTTGGCCGCACTCCCAACCTGAACGCACTCCCAACCTGACCGCTATCCCAACCTCACCGCTCTCCCAAGTTCACCGCTCCCAAGTTCACCGGTTTCCCAACCTTGCCGCACTCCTAATCTCACCGCCCAACCAACCTCACCGCTCTCATAACCTCACCACTCTCCCAACCTCACCGCTCTAGCAGACTCACCGCTCTCCCACCCTCACCGCTCTCCCACCATCATCGCTTTCACACCCTCAACTCTCTCCCAACCTCACCACTCTCCCAACCTCACCGCTCTCCCAAGTTCACTTCTCCCAACCTCACGGCTCTCCCAACCTCACCGCTCTCCCAAGTTCACCGCTCCCAAGTTCACTGCTCTCCCAACCTCACCGCTCTCCCAACCTCACCGCTCTCCCAACTTCACCGCTATCCCAACCTCACCGCTCTCCCAACCTCACTGCTCTCCCAATTCACGTCTCCTAACCTCACTGCTCTCCCAACCTCACCGCTCTCACAACCTCACAGTTCTCCAAACCTCACCGTACTCCCAACCTCACTGCTCTCCCAACCTCACTGCTCTCCCAACCTCACCGCTCTCCCAACATCACCGCTCTCCCAACCTCACCGCTCTCCCAAGTTCTCCTCTCCTAACCTAACTGCTCTCCCAAGTTCTCCTCTCCTAACCCCACCGCTACCAAACTCATCTCTCTCCCAAACTCATCCCTCTCCCAAACTCATCCCTCTTCCAAACTCACCGGTCTCCCAAGTTCACCGCTCTCCCACGTTCACCTCTCCTAATCTCACCTCTCCCAAACTCATCCCTCTACCAAACTCACCCCTCTCCCAACGTCACTGCTCTCCCAACCTCACCGCACTCCCAACCTCACAGCTCTCCCAAGTTCACCTCTCTCCCACGTTCACCACTCTTCCAACCTCACTGCTCTCCCAACCTCACCGCGCTACCACGTTCGCCGCTTTCCCAACCTCACCGCTCTCCCAATCTGACCACTCTCCCAACCTCACTGGACTTCCAACCTGACAGCGCTCCCAATCTGACCGCACTCCCAACCTGACCGCTCTCCCAACCTCACCGCTCTCCCAACCTCACCGCTCTCCCAACCTCACCATTCTCCCATGTTCACCGCTCTCCCACGTTCACCACTCTCCCACGTTCACCGCTCTCCCAAGTTCACCTCTCCTGACCTCACCGCTCTCCCAACCTCACCGCTCCCCCAACCTCACCGCTCTCCCAAACTCACCTCTCTCCCAACCTGACCGTTCTCCCAAGTTCACCGCTCTCCCAGATTCACCGCTCTCCCAACCTCACCACTCTCCCAACCTCACCGCTCTCCCAACCTCACCGCTCCCTCAAGTTCACTTCTACCAACCTCACCGCTCTCCCAACATCACCGCTCTCCCAACCTCACCGCTCTCCCAAGTTCTCCTCTCCTAACCTAACTGCTCTCCCAAGTTCTCCTCTCCTAACCCCACCGCTACCAAACTCATCTCTCTCCCAAACTCATCCCTCTCCCAAACTCATCCCTCTTCCAAACTCACCGGTCTCCCAAGTTCACCGCTCTCCCACGTTCACCTCTCCTAATCTCACCTCTCCCAAACTCATCCCTCTACCAAACTCACCCCTCTCCCAACGTCACTGCTCTCCCAACCTCACCGCACTCCCAACCTCACAGCTCTCCCAAGTTCACCTCTCTCCCACGTTCACCACTCTTCCAACCTCACTGCTCTCCCAACCTCACCGCGCTACCACGTTCGCCGCTTTCCCAACCTCACCGCTCTCCCAATCTGACCACTCTCCCAACCTCACTGGACTTCCAACCTGACAGCGCTCCCAATCTGACCGCACTCCCAACCTGACCGCTCTCCCAACCTCACCGCTCTCCCAACCTCACCGCTCTCCCAACCTCACCATTCTCCCATGTTCACCGCTCTCCCACGTTCACCACTCTCCCACGTTCACCGCTCTCCCAAGTTCACCTCTCCTGACCTCACCGCTCTCCCAACCTCACCGCTCCCCCAACCTCACCGCTCTCCCAAACTCACCTCTCTCCCAACCTGACCGTTCTCCCAAGTTCACCGCTCTCCCAGATTCACCGCTCTCCCAACCTCACCACTCTCCCAACCTCACCGCTCTCCCAACCTCACCGCTCCCTCAAGTTCACTTCTACCAACCTCACTGCTCTCCCAACCTCACCGCTCTCCCAAACTCAACGCTCTCCCAACCTGACAGTTCTCCCAAGTTCACCGCTCTCCCACGTTCACCGCTCTCCCAACCTCAGCGCTCTCCCAACCTCACAGCTCTTCCAACCACACCGCTCACACACCCTCACCGGTTTCCCAACCTCACCACTCTCCCAACCACACTGCACACCCAACCTCACCGAACTCCCAACCTCACCGCTCTCCCAACCTCACCGTTCTCCCATGTTCACCGCGCTACCACGTTCACAGCTCTCCCAACATCACCGCTCTCCCAACCTCACCATTCTCCAAAGTTCACCGTTCTCCGAAGTTCACTGCTCTCCCAACATCACCGCTCTCCCACCCTCACCGCTCTCCCACCCTGACCGCTCTCCCAACCTCATCGCATTCTCCACCTGACCGCTATCCCAACCTCACCGCTCTCCCAACCTCACCGCTCTGGCAACCTCAGCGCTCTCCCAGATTCACCGCTCTCCCAACCTCACCGCTCTCCCAACCTCACCGCTCCCTCAAGTTCACTTCTACCAACCTCACCTCTCTCCCAACCACACCGCTCTCCCAAACTCACCGCGCTCCCAACCTCACCACTCTCGCAAACTCAACGCTCTCCCAACCTGACAGTTCTCCCAAGTTCACCGCTCTCCCACGTTCACCGGTCTCCCAACCTCAGCGCTCTCCCAAACTCACCGCTCTTCCAACCACACCGCTCACACACCCTCAGCGCTCTCCCAAACTCACCGCTCTTCCAACCACACCGCTCACACACCCTCACCGCTCTCCCATCCTCACTGCAATCCTAACCTCACCGCTCCCAAACTCCCCGCTCTCCCAAACTCACCGTTCTCCCATCTTCACCGCGGTCCCACGTACACCAATCTCCCAACCTCACCGCTCTCCCAACCCCACCGCTCTCACACCCTCACCGCTCTCCCAACATGACCGCACTCACAATCTGACCGCTAAACCAACTTCACCGCTCTGCCAACCTCACCGATCTCCCACGTTCACCGCTCTCCCAAATTGACCGCTCCCAAGTTCACCGGCCTCCCAACCTCACCGCTCTCCCAACTTCACCGCTCAACCAACGTCACAGCTCCCCAACATCACCGCTCTCCCAACCCCACCGCTCTCCCAACCTCACCGCTCTCCCAACCTCACCGCTCTCCCAACCTCACCGCTCTCCCCACCTCACCGCTCTCCCAAGTTCTCCTCTCCCAACCTCACAGTTCTCCCATATTCACCGCGCTACCACGTTCACCGCTCTCCCAACCTCACCGCTCTCCCAACCTCACCGTTCTCCAAAGTTCACCGTTCTCCGAAGTTCACTTCTCTCCCAACATCACCGCTCTCGCACCCTCACCGCTCTCCCAACCTGACCGCTCTCCCAACCTCATCGCATTCTCCACCTGACCGCTATCCCAACCTCACCGCTTTCCCAACCTCACCGCTCTGGCAACCTCAGCGCTCTCCCAGATTCACCGCTCTTCCAACCTCACCGCTCTCCCAACCTCACTGCTCTCCCAACCTCACCGCTCCCTCAAGTTCACTTCTACCAACCTCACCGCTCTCCCAACCTCACCGCTCTCCCAACCTCACCGCTCTCCCGACCCCACCGCTCTCTCAGCTTCACCGCTCTCCCAAGTTCTCCTCTCCTAATCTCAACTCTCCCAAACTCATCCCTCTACCAAACTCACCCCTCTCTCAACGTCACTGCTCTCCCAACCTCACCGCACTCCCAACCTCACAGCTCTCCCAAGTTCACCGCTCTCCCACGTTCACTGCTCTTCCAACCTCACTGCTCTCCCAACCTCACCGCTCTCCCAACTTCACCGCTCTCCCAACCTCACCGCTCTCCCAACCTCACCGCTCTCCCATCCTCACCGCTCTCCCTATCTGACCGCACTCCCAACCTGACCGGATTTCCAACCTGACAGCGCTCCCAACCTGACCGCACTACCAACCTGACCGCACTCCCAACCTGACCGCTCTCCCAACATCACCGCTCTCCCAAGTTCACCTCTCCTGACCTCACCGCTCTCCCAACCTCACCGCACTCCCAACTTCGCCTCTCCTAACCTCACCATTCCCAAACTCATCCCTCTCCCAAACTCATCCCTCTCCCAACCTCACCGCTCTCCCAACCTCACCGTTCTCCAAATTTCACCATTCTCCCAAGTTCACCGCTCTCCTAACCTCACCGTTCTCCCAACCTCTCCGCTTTCCCAGCCTCACCACTCTCCCAACCCCACCGCTCTCCCAACTTCACCGCTCTGCCAAGTTGACCTCTCCTAATCTCACCTCTCCCAAACTCTTCCCTCTACCAAACTCACCCCACTCCCAACCTCACTGCTCTCTCAGCCTCACTGCTCTCCCTACCTGACCGCACTCCCAACATAACAGCTCTCCCAACATCACCGCACTCCCAACCTCATAGCTCTCCCAAGTTCACCGCTCTCCCACGTTCACCGCTCTTCCAAACTCACTGCTCTCCCAACCTCACCGCGCTACCACGTTCACCGCTTTCCCAACCTCACCGCTCTCCCAATCTGACCGCTCTCCCAACCTCACCGGACTTCCAACCTAACAGCACTCCCAACCTGACCGCACTCCCAACCTCACCGCTCTCCCAATCTCTCCGCTCTCCCAAACCCATCCCTCTCCCAAACTTAACCCTATCCCAACCTCACCGCTCTCCTAACCTCACCACTCTCCCAACCTCACTGCACTGCCAACCTCACCCAACTCCCAACCTCACCGCTCTCCCAATCTCACCGTTCTCCCATGTTCACCGCGCTACCACGTTCACCGCTCTCCCAACCTCACCGCTCTCCCACCCTCACCTCTCTCCCAATCTGACCGCACTCCCAACCTGACCGGACTTCCAACCTGACAGCGCTCCAAACCTGACCGCACTACCAACCTGACCGGACGCCCTACCTGACCGCTCTCCCAACCTCACCGCTCTCCCAACCTCACCGTTCTCCCATGTTCACCGCTCTCCCACGTTCACCGCTCTCCCACGTTCACCGCTCTGCCAACCTCACCGCTCTCCCAACCTCACCGCTCTCCCAAACTCACCGCTCTCCCAGCCTGACCGTTCTCCCAAGTTCACCGCTCTCCCACGTTCACCGCTCTTCCAACCTCACTGCTCTCCCAACCTCACCGCTCTCCCAACATCACCGCTCTCCCAAGTTCACCTCTCCCAACCTCACCTCTCTCCCAACCTGACCGTTCTCCCAAGTTCACCGCTCTCCCAAGTTCACTGCTCTCCCAACCTCACTGCTCTCCCAACCTCACCACTCTCCCAACCACACTGCACGCCCAACCTCACCGAACTCCCAACCTCACCGCTCTCCCAACCTCACCGTTCTCCCATGTTCACCGCGCTACCACGTTCACCGCTCTCCCAACATCACCGCTCTCCCAACCTCACCGTTCTGCAAAGTTCACCGTTCTCCGAAGTTCACTGCTCTCCCAACATCACCGCTCTCCCACCCTCACCGCTCTCCCACCCTGACCGGTCTCCCAACCTCATCGCACTCTCCACCTGACCGCTATCCCAACCTCACCGCTCTCCCAACCTCACCGCTCTGACAACCTCAGCGCTCTCCCAGATTCACCGCTCTCCCAACCTCACCGCTCTCCCAACCTCACCGCTCTCCCAACCTCACCGCTCCCTCAAGTTCACTTCTACCAACCACACGGCTCTCCCAACATCACCGCTCTCCCAACCTCACCATTCTCCAAAGTTCACCGTTCTCCGAAGTTCACTGCTCTCCCAACATCACCGCTCTCCCACCCTCACCCCTCTCCCACCCTGACCGCTCTCCCAACCTCATCGCACTCTCCACCTGACCGCTATTCCAACCTCACCGCTCTCCCAACCTCACCGCTCTGGCAACCTCAGCGCTCTCCCAGATTCACCGCTCTCCCAACCTCACCGCTCTCCCAACCTCACCGCTCTCCCAACCTCACCACTCCCTCAAGTTCACTTCTACCAACCTCACCGCGCTCCCAACCTCACCGCTCTCCCAAACTCAATGCTCTCCCAACCTGACAGTTCTTCCAAGTTCCCCGCTCTCCCACGTTCACCGGTCTCCCAACCTCAGCGCTCTCCCAAACTCACCGCTCTTCCAACCACACCGCTCACACACCCTCACCGCTCTCCCATCCTCACCGCACTCCCAACCTCACTGCTCTCTCAACCTCACTGCTCTTCCAACTTCACCGCTCTCCCAACCTCACCGCTCTCCCATGTTCTCCTCTCCTAACCTCACCGCTCCCAAACTCACCGCTCTCCCAAACTCACCGTTCTCCCATCTTCACCGCGCTCCCACGTTCACCAATCTCCCAACCTCACCGCTCTCCCAACCCCACCGCTCTCACACCCTCACCGCTCTCCCAACATGACCGCACTCACAATCTGACCGCACATCCAACCTGACCGCACTCCCAACCTGACCGCTAACCCAACTTCACCGCTCTGCCAACCTCACCGCTCTCCCATGTTCACCGCTCTCCCAAATTGACCGCTCCCAAATTCACCGGCCTCCCAACCTCACCGCTCTCCCAAGTTCTCCTCTCCCAACCTCACCGTTCTCCCATATTCACCGCGCTACCACGTTCACCGCTCTCCCAACCTCACCGCACTCCCAACCTGACCGCACTCCCAACTTGGCCGCACTCCCAACCTGAACGCACTCCCAACCTGACCGCTATCCCAACCTCACCGCTCTCCCAAGTTCACCGCTCCCAAGTTCACCGGTTTCCCAACCTTGCCGCACTCCTAATCTCACCGCCCAACCAACCTCACCGCTCTCATAACCTCACCACTCTCCCAACCTCACCGCTCTAGCAGACTCACCGCTCTCCCACCCTCACCGCTCTCCCACCATCATCGCTTTCACACCCTCAACTCTCTCCCAACCTCACCACTCTCCCAACCTCACCGCTCTCCCAAGTTCACTTCTCCCAAACTCACGGCTCTCCCAACCTCACCGCTCTCCCAAGTTCACCGCTCCCAAGTTCACTGCTCTCCCAACCTCACCGCTCTCCCAACCTCACCGCTCTCCCAACCTCACCGCTATCCCAACCTCACCGCTCTCCCAACCTCACTGCTCTCCCAATTCACGTCTCCTAACCTCACTGCTCTCCCAACCTCACCGCTCTCACAACCTCACAGTTCTCCAAACCTCACCGTACTCCCAACCTCACTGCTCTCCCAACCTCACTGCTCTCCCAACCTCACCGCTCTCCCAACCTCACCGCTCTCCCAACCTCACCGCTCTCCCAAGTTCTCCTCTCCTAACCTAACTGCTCTCCCAAGTTCTCCTCTCCTAACCCCACCGCTACCAAACTCATCTCTCTCCCAAACTCATCCCTCTCCCAAACTCATCCCTCTTCCAAACTCACCGCTCTCCCAAGTTCACCACTCTCCCACGTTCATCTCTCCTAATCTCACCTCTCCCAAACTCATCCCTCTACCAAACTCACCCCTCTCCCAACGTCACTGCTCTCCCAACCTCACCGCACTCCCAACCTCACAGCTCTCCCAAGTTCACCTCTCTCCCACGTTCACCACTCTTCCAACCTCACTGCTCTCCCAACCTCACCGCGCTACCACGTTCGCCGCTTTCCCAACCTCACCGCTCTCCCAATCTGACCGCTCTCCCAACCTCACCGGACTTCCAACCTGACAGCGCTCCCAACCTGACCGCACTCCCAACCTGACCGCTCTCCCAACCTCACCGCTCTCCCAACCTCACCGCTCTCCCAACCTCACCGTTCTCCCATGTTCACCGCTCTCCCACGTTCACAACTCTCCCACGTTCACCGCTCTCCCAAGTTCACCTCTCCTGACCTCACCGCTCTCCCAACCTCACCGCTCTCCCAAACTCACCTCTCTCCCAACCTGACCGTTCTCCCAAGTTCACCGCTCTCCCAGATTCACCGCTCTCCCAACCTCACCACTCTCCCAACCTCACCGCTCTCCCAACCTCACCGCTCCCTCAAGTTCACTTCTACCAACCTCACCGCTCTCCCAACCTCACTGCTCTCCCAACCTCACCGTGCTCCCAACCTCACCGCTCTCCCAAACTCAACGCTCTCCCAACCTGACAGTTCTCCCAAGTTCACCGCTCTCCCACGTTCACCGCTCTCCCAACCTCAGCGCTCTCCCAACCTCACAGCTCTTCCAACCACACCGCTCACACACCCTCACCGGTCTCCCAACCTCACCACTCTCCCAACCACACTGCACGCCCAACCTCACCGAACTCCCAACCTCACCGCTCTCCCAACCTCACCGTTCTCCCATGTTCACCGCGCTACCACGTTCACAGCTCTCCCAACATCACCGCTCTCCCAACCTCACCATTCTCCAAAGTTCACCGTTCTCCGAAGTTCACTGCTCTCCCAACATCACCGCTCTCCCACCCTCACCGCTCTCCCACCCTGACCGCTCTCCCAACCTCATCGCATTCTCCACCTGACCGCTATCCCAACCTCACCGCTCTCCCAACCTCACCGCTCTGGCAACCTCAGCGCTCTCCCAGATTCACCGCTCTCCCAACCTCACCGCTCTCCCAACCTCACCGCGCTCCCAACCTCACCACTCTCGCAAACTCAACGCTCTCCCAACCTGACAGTTGTCCCAATTTCACCGCTCTCCCACGTTCACCGCTCTCCCAACCTCAGCGCTCTCCCAAACTCACCGCTCTTCCAACCACACCGCTCACACACCCTCAGCGCTCTCCCAAACTCACCGCTCTTCCAACCACACCGCTCACACACCCTCACCGCTCTCCCATCCTCACTGCAAACCTAACCTCACCACTCCCAAACTCACCGCTCTCCCAAACTCACCGTTCTCCCATCTTCACCGCGCTCCCACGTACACCAGTCTCCCAACCTCACCGCTCTCCCAACCCCACCGCTCTCACACCCTCACCGCTCTCCCAACATGACCGCACTCACAATCTGACCGCACATCCAACCTGACCGCACTCCCAACCTGACCGCTAACCCAACTTCACCGCTCTGCCAACCTCACCGCTCTCCCACGTTCACCGCTCTCCCAAATTGACCGCTCCCAAGTTCACCGGCCTCCCAACCTCACCGCTCTCCCAAACTCACCGCTCTCCCAACCTCACCGCTCTCCCAACCTCACCGCTCTCCCCACCTCACCGCTCTCCCAAGTTCTCCTCTCCCAACCTCACAGTTCTCCCATATTCACCGCGCTACCACGTTCACCGCTCTCCCAACCTCACCGCTCTCCCAACCTCACCGTTCTCCAAAGTTCACCGTTCTCCGAAGTTCACTGCTCTCCCAACATCACCGCTCTCGCACCCTTACCGCTCTCCCAACCTGACCGCTCTCCCAACCTCATCGCATTCTCCACCTGACCGCTATCCCAACCTCACCGCTTTCCCAACCTCACCGCTCTGGCAACCTCAGCGCTCTCCCAGATTCACCGCTCTCCCAACCTCACCGCTCTCCCAACCTCACCGCTCTCCCAACCTCACCGCTCCCTCAAGTTCACTTCTACCAACCTCACCGCTCTCTCAACCTCACCGCTCTCCCAACCTCACCGCTCTCCCGACCCCACCACTCTCTCAACTTCACCGCTCTCCCAAGTTCTCCTCTCCTAATCTCAACTCTCCCAAACTCATCCCTCTACCAAACTCACCCCTCTCCCAACGTCACTGCTCTCCCAACCTCACCACACTCCCAACCTCACAGCTCTCCCAAGTTCACCGCTCTCCCACGTTCACTGCTCTTCCAACCTCACTGCTCTCCCAACCTCACCGCTCTCCCAACTTCACCGCTCTCCCAACCTCACCGTTCTCCCATGTTCACCGCGCTACCATGTTCACCGCTCTCCCAACCTCACCGCTCTCCCAACCTCACCGCTCTCCCACCCTCACCGCTCTCCCTATCTGACCGCACTCCCAACCTGACCGGATTTCCAACCTGACAGCGCTCCCAACCTGACCGCACTACCAACCTGACCGTACTCCCAACCTGACCGCTCTCCCAACATCACCGCTCTCCCAAGTTCACCTCTCCTGACCTCACCGCTCTCCCAACCTCACCGCACTCCCAAGTTCACATCTCCTAACCTCACCATTCCCAAACTCATCCCTCTCCCAAACTCATCCCTCTCCCAACCTCACCGCTCTCCCAACCTCACCGTTCTCCAAATTTCACCATTCTCCCAAGTTCACCGCTCTCCTAACCTCACCGTTCTCCCAACCTCTCCGCTTTCCCAGCCTCACCGCTCTCCCAACCCCACCGCTCTCCCAACTTCACCGCTCTGCCAAGTTGACCTCTCCTAATCTCACCTCTCCCAAACTCTTCCCTCTACCAAACTCACCCCACTCCCAACCTCACTGCTCTCTCAGCCTCACTGCTCTCCCTACCTGACCGCACTCCCAACATAACAGCTCTCCCAACATCACCGCACTCCCAACCTCATAGCTCTCCCAAGTTCACCGCTCTCCCACGTTCACCGCTCTTCCAAACTCACTGCTCTCCCAACTTCACCGCGCTACCACGTTCACCGCTTTCCCAACCTCACCGCTCTCCCAATCTGACCGCTCTCCCAACCTCACCGGACTTCCAACCTAACAGCACTCCCAACCTGACCGCACTCCCAACCTCACCGCTCTCCCAATCTCTCCGCTCTCCCAAAGCCATCCCTCTCCCAAACTTAACCCTATCCCAACCTCACCGCGCTCCTAACCTCACCACTCTCCCAACCTCACTGCACTGCCAACCTCACCGAACTCCCAACCTCACCGCTCTCCCAATCTCACCGTTCTCCCATGTTCACCGCCCTACCACGTTCACCGCTCTCCCAACCTCACCGCTCTCCCACCCTCACCTCTCTCCCAATCTGACCGCACTCCCAACCTGACCGGACTTCCAACCTGACAGCGCTCCAAAGCTGACCGCACTACCAACCTGACCGGACGCCCTACCTGACCGCTCTCCCAACCTCACCGCTCTCCCAACCTCACCGTTCTCCCATGTTCACCGCTCTCCCACGTTCACCGCTCTCCCACGTTCACCGCTCTGCCAACCTCACCGCTCTCCCAACCTCACCGCTCTCCCAAACTCACCGCTCTCCCAGCCTGACCGTTCTCCCAAGTTCACCGCTCACCCACGTTCACCGCTCTACCAACCTCACAGCTCTCCCAACCTCACCGCTCTCCCAACATCACCCCTCTCCCAGGTTCACCTCTCCCAACCTCACCTCTCTCCCAACCTGACCGTTCTCCCAAGTTCACAGCTCTCCCAAGTTCACTGCTCTCCCAACCTCACTGCTCTCCCAACCTCACCACTCTCCCAACCACACTGCACGCCCAACCTCACCGAACTCCCAACCTCACCGCTCTCCCAACCTCACCGTTCTCCCATGTTCACCGCGCTACCACGTTCACCGCTCTCCCAACATCACCGCTCTCCCAACCTCACCGTTCTGCAAAGTTCACCGTTCTCCGAAGTTCACTGCTCTCCCAACATCACCGCTCTCCCACCCTCACCGCTCTCCCAACCTGACCGCTCTCCCAACCTCATCGCATTCTCCACCTGACCGCTATCCCAACCTCACCGCTTTCCCAACCTCACCGCTCTGGCAACCTCAGCGCTCTCCCAGATTCACCGCTCTCCCAACCTCACCGCTCTCCCAACCTCACCGCTCTCCCAACCTCACCGCTCCCTCAAGTTCACTTCTACCAACCTCACCGCTCTCTCAACCTCACCGCTCTCCCAACCTCACCGCTCTCCCGACCCCACCACTCTCTCAACTTCACCGCTCTCCCAAGTTCTCCTCTCCTAATCTCAACTCTCCCAAACTCATCCCTCTACCAAACTCACCCCTCTCCCAACGTCACTGCTCTCCCAACCTCACCACACTCCCAACCTCACAGCTCTCCCAAGTTCACCGCTCTCCCACGTTCACTGCTCTTCCAACCTCACTGCTCTCCCAACCTCACCGCTCTCCCAACTTCACCGCTCTCCCAACCTCACCGTTCTCCCATGTTCACCGCGCTACCATGTTCACCGCTCTCCCAACCTCACCGCTCTCCCAACCTCACCGCTCTCCCACCCTCACCGCTCTCCCTATCTGACCGCACTCCCAACCTGACCGGATTTCCAACCTGACAGCGCTCCCAACCTGACCGCACTACCAACCTGACCGTACTCCCAACCTGACCGCTCTCCCAACATCACCGCTCTCCCAAGTTCACCTCTCCTGACCTCACCGCTCTCCCAACCTCACCGCACTCCCAAGTTCACATCTCCTAACCTCACCATTCCCAAACTCATCCCTCTCCCAAACTCATCCCTCTCCCAACCTCACCGCTCTCCCAACCTCACCGTTCTCCAAATTTCACCATTCTCCCAAGTTCACCGCTCTCCTAACCTCACCGTTCTCCCAACCTCTCCGCTTTCCCAGCCTCACCGCTCTCCCAACCCCACCGCTCTCCCAACTTCACCGCTCTGCCAAGTTGACCTCTCCTAATCTCACCTCTCCCAAACTCTTCCCTCTACCAAACTCACCCCACTCCCAACCTCACTGCTCTCTCAGCCTCACTGCTCTCCCTACCTGACCGCACTCCCAACATAACAGCTCTCCCAACATCACCGCACTCCCAACCTCATAGCTCTCCCAAGTTCACCGCTCTCCCACGTTCACCGCTCTTCCAAACTCACTGCTCTCCCAACTTCACCGCGCTACCACGTTCACCGCTTTCCCAACCTCACCGCTCTCCCAATCTGACCGCTCTCCCAACCTCACCGGACTTCCAACCTAACAGCACTCCCAACCTGACCGCACTCCCAACCTCACCGCTCTCCCAATCTCTCCGCTCTCCCAAAGCCATCCCTCTCCCAAACTTAACCCTATCCCAACCTCACCGCGCTCCTAACCTCACCACTCTCCCAACCTCACTGCACTGCCAACCTCACCGAACTCCCAACCTCACCGCTCTCCCAATCTCACCGTTCTCCCATGTTCACCGCCCTACCACGTTCACCGCTCTCCCAACCTCACCGCTCTCCCACCCTCACCTCTCTCCCAATCTGACCGCACTCCCAACCTGACCGGACTTCCAACCTGACAGCGCTCCAAAGCTGACCGCACTACCAACCTGACCGGACGCCCTACCTGACCGCTCTCCCAACCTCACCGCTCTCCCAACCTCACCGTTCTCCCATGTTCACCGCTCTCCCACGTTCACCGCTCTCCCACGTTCACCGCTCTGCCAACCTCACCGCTCTCCCAACCTCACCGCTCTCCCAAACTCACCGCTCTCCCAGCCTGACCGTTCTCCCAAGTTCACCGCTCACCCACGTTCACCGCTCTTCCAACCTCACTGCTCTCCCAACCTCACCGCTCTCCCAACATCACCCCTCTCCCAGGTTCACCTCTCCCAACCTCACCTCTCTCCCAACCTGACCGTTCTCCCAAGTTCACAGCTCTCCCAAGTTCACTGCTCTCCCAACCTCACTGCTCTCCCAACCTCACCACTCTCCCAACCACACTGCACGCCCAACCTCACCGAACTCCCAACCTCACCGCTCTCCCAACCTCACCGTTCTCCCATGTTCACCGCGCTACCACGTTCACCGCTCTCCCAACATCACCGCTCTCCCAACCTCACCGTTCTGCAAAGTTCACCGTTCTCCGAAGTTCACTGCTCTCCCAACATCACCGCTCTCCCACCCTCACCGCTCTCCGACCCTGACCGGTCTCCCAACCTCATCGCACTCTCCACCTGACCGCTATCCCAACCTCACCGCTCTCCCAACCTCACCGCTCTGACAACCTCAGCGCTCTCCCAGATTCACCGCTCTCCCAAACTCACCGCTCTCCCAACCTCACCGCTCTCCCAACCTCACCGCTCCCTCAAGTTCACTTCTACCAACCTCACCGCTCTCCCAACCTCACCGCTCTCCCAAACTCACCGCGCTCCCAACCTCACCGCTCTCCCAAACTCAACGCTCTCCCAACCTGACAGTTCTTCCAAGTTCCCCGCTCTCCCACGTTCACCGGTCTCCCAACCTCACCGCTCCCCCATCGTCACCGCACTCCCAACCTCACTGCTCTGTCAAACTCACTGCTCTCCCAACCTCACCGCTCTCCCAACCCCACCGCTCTCCCAACCCCACCGCTCTCACACCCTCACCGCTCTCCCAACATGACCGCACTCACAATCTGACTGCACATCCAACCTGACCGCACTCCCAACCTGACCGCTAACCCAACTTCACCGCTCTGCCAACCTCACCACTCTCCCATGTTCACCGCTCTCCCAAATTGACCGCTCCCAAATTCACCGGCCTCCCAACCTCACCGCTCTCCCAACTTCACCGCTCAACCAACCTCACAGCTCCCCAACATCACCGCTCTCCCAACCCCACCGCTCTCCCAAACTCACCGCTCTCCCAACCTCACCGCTCTCCCAACCTCACCGCTCTCCCAGGTTCTCCTCTCCCAACCTCACCGTTCTCCCATATTAACCGCGCTACCACGTTCAGCGCTCTACCAACCTCACCGCTCTCCCAACCTCACCGTTCTCCAAAGTTCACCGTTCTACGAAGTTCACTGCTCTCCCAACATCACCGCTCTCCCACCCTTACCGCTCTCCCACCCTGACCGCTCTCCCAACCTCATCGCACTCTCCACCTGACCGCTATCCCAAACTCACCGCTTTCCCAACCTCACCGCTCTGGCAACCTCAGCGCTCTCCCAGATTCACCGCTCTCCCAACCTAACCGCTCTCCCAACCTCACCGCTCTCCCAACCTCACCGCTCCCTCAAGTTCTCCTCTCCTTATCTCAACTCTCCCAAACTCATCCCTCTACCAAACTCACCCCTCTCCCAATGTCACTGCTCTCCCAACCTCACCGCACTCCCAACCTCACAGCTCTCCCAAGTTCACCGCTCTCCCACGTTCACTGCTCTTCCAACCTCACTGCTCTCCCAACCTCACCGCTCTCCCAACTTCACCGCTCTCCCAACCTCACCGCTCTCCCAACCTCACCGCTCTCCCACCCTCACCGCTCTCCCTATCTGACCGCACTCCCAACCTGACCGGACTTCCAACCTGACAGCGCTCCCAACCTGACCGCACTACCAACCTGACCGCACTCCCAACCTGACCGCTCTCCCAACATCACCGCTCTCCCAAGTTCACCTCTCCTGACCTCACCGCTCTCCCAACCTCACCGCTCTCCCAAACTCACCGCTCTCCCAAGCTGACCGTTCTCCCAACCTCACCGTTCTCCCAAGTTCACCGATCTCCCACGTTCACCGCTCTCCCAACTTCACCGCTCTCCCACCCTCACCGCTCTCCCACACTGACCGCTCTCCCACCCTCACTGCTCTCCCAACCTGACCGCACTCCCAAACTGACCGCACTCCCATCCTGACTGCAGGCCCAACCTGACCGGTATCCCAACCTCAACGCTCTGCCATGTTCACCGGTCTCCCAACCTCACCCAGCTCCTAACCTAACCGCTCTACCAACCTCACCGCTCTCCCTACCTCAACGCTCTCCCAACCTCACCGCACTCCCATGTTCGCCTCTCCTAACCTCACCATTCCCAAACTCATCCCTCTCCCAAACTCATCCCTCTCCCAAACTCACCGCTCTCCCAACCTCACCGTTCTCCAAATTTCACCGTTCTCCCAAGTTCACCGCTCTCCTAACCTCACCGCTCTCCCACGTTCACTGCTCTCCCAACCTTACCGCTCTCCCAAACTCACCGCTCTCCCAAACCCATCCCTCTCCCAAACTTTACCCTATCCCAACCTCACCACTCTCCTAACCTCACCACTCTCCCAACCCCACCGCTCTCTCAACTTCACCGCTCTGCCAAGGTGACCTCTCCTAATCTCACCTCTCCCAAACTCTTCCCTCTACCAAACTCACCCCACTCCCAACCTCACTGCTCTCTCAGCCTCACTGCTCTCCCTACCTGACCGCACTCCCAACATAACAGCTCTCCCAACCTCACCGCTCTCCCAAACTCAACGCTCTCACAACCTCACCGTTCTCCCAAACTCACCGGTCTCCCAACCTTACCGTTCTCCCAAGTTCACCGCTCTCCCACGTTCACCGCTCTGCCAACCTCAGCGCTCTACCAAACTCACCGCTCTCCCACCCTCACCGCTCTCCCACCCTCACCGCTCGCCCAACAAGAACGCACTCACAACCTGACCGCAGTACCAACCTGAACGCACTCCCAACCTGACCGCTAAACCAACCTCACCGCTCTCCCAACCTCACCGCTCTCCCAACCTCACCGCTCTGGCAACCTCAGCGCTCTCCCAGATTCACCGCTCTCTCAACCTCACCGCTCTCCCAACCTCACCGCTCCCTCAAGTTCACTTCTACCAACCTCACCGCTCTCCCAACCTCACCGCTCTCCCAACCTCACCGCTCTCCCAACCCCACCGCTCTCTCAACTTCACCGCTCTCCCAAGTTCTCCTCTCCTAATCTCACCTCTCCCAAACTCATCCCTCTACCAAACTCACCCCTCTCCCAACGTCACTGCTCTCCCAACCTCACCGCACTCCCAACCTCACAGCTCTCCCAAGTTCACCGCTCTCCCACGTTCACCGCTCTTCCAAACTCACTGCTCTCCCAACCTCACCGCGCTACCACGTTCACCGCTTTCCCAAACTCACCACTGTCCCAAACTGACCGCTCTCCCAACCTCACCGGACTTCCAACCTGACAGCGCTCCCAACCTGACCGCACTCCCAACCTGACCGCTCTCCCAACCTCACCGCTCTCCCAGCTCACCGCTCTCCCAACATCACCGTTCCCCCAAGTTCACCGCTCTCCCACGTTCACTGCTCTCCCAACCTCACCGCTCTCCCAAACTCACCGCTCTCCCAAACCCATCCCTCTCCCAAACTTAACCCTATCCCAACCTCACCGCTCTCCTAACCTCACCACTCTCCCAACCTCACTGCACTGCCAACCTCACCCAACTCCCAACCTCACCGCTCTCCCAATCTCACCGTTCTCCCATGTTCACCGCGCTACCGCGTTCACCGCTCTCCCAACCTCACCGCTCTCCCACCCTCACCGCTCTCCCAATCTGACTGCACTCCCAACCTGACCGGACTTCCAACCTGACAGCGCTCCAAACCTGACCGCACTACAAACCTGACCGGACGCCCTACCTGACCGCTCTCCCAACCTCACCGCTCTCCCAACCTCACCGTTCTCCCATGTTCACCGCTCTCCCACGTTCACCGCTCTCCCACGTTCACCGCTCTGCCAACCTCACCACTCTGCCAACCTCACCGCTCTCCCAACCTCACCGCTCTCCCAAACTCACCGCTCTCCCAGCCTGACCGTTCTCCCAAGTTCACCGCTCTCCCACGTTCACCGCTCTTCCAACCTCACTGCTCTCCCAACCTCACCGCTCTCCCAACATCACCGCTCTCCCAAGTTCACCTCTCCTGACCTCACCGTTCTCCCAATTTCACCGCTGTCCCAAACTCACCTCTCTCCCAACCTGACCGTTCTCCCAAGTTCACCGCTCTCCCAAGTTCACTGCTCTCCCAACCTCACTGCTCTCCCAACCTCACCACTCTCCCAACCACACTGCACGCCCAACCTCACCGAACTCCCAACCTCACCGCACTCCAAACCTCACCGTTCTCCGATGTTCACCTTGCTACCACGTTCACCGCTCTCCCAACATCACCGCTCTCCCAACCTCACCGTTCTGCAAAATTCACCGTTCTCCGAAGTTCACTGCTCTCCCAACATCACCGCTCTCCCACCCTCACCGCTCTCCCACCCTGACCGCTCTCCCAACCTCATCGCACTCTCCACCTGACCGCTATCCCAACCTCACCGCTCTCCCAACCTCACCGCTCTGATAACCTCAGCGCTCTCCCAGATTCACCGCTCTCCCAACCTCACCGCTCTCCCAACCTCACCGCTCTCCCAACCTCACCGCTCCCTCAAGTTCACTTCTACCAACCTCACCGCTCTCCCAACCTCACAGCTCTCCCAACCTGACAGTTCTCCCAAGTTCACCGCTCTCCCACGTTCACCGCTCTCCCAACCTCAGCGCTCTCCCAAACTCACCGCTCTTCCAACCACACCGCTCACACAACCTCACCGCTCTCCCATCCTCACTGCACTCCTAACCTCACCGCTCCCAAACTCACCGCTCTCCCAAACTCACCGTTCTCCCATCTTCACCGCGCTCCCACGTTCACCAATCTCCCAACCTCACCGCTCTCCCAACCCCACCGCTCTCACACCCTCACCGCTCTCCCAACATGACTGCACTCACAATCTGACCGCACATCCAACCTGACCGCACTCCCAACCTGACCGCTAACCCAACTTCACCGCTCTGCCAACCTCACCGCTCTCCCATGTTCACCGCTCTCCCAAATTGACCGCTCCCAAGTTCACCGGCCTCCCAACCTCACCGCTCTCCCAACCTCACCGCTCAACCAACCTCACCGCTCCCCAACATCACCGCTCTCCCAACCCCACCGCTCTCCCAACCACACTGCACGCCCAACCTCACCGAACTCCCAACCTCACCGCTCTCCCAACCTCACCGTTCTCCCATGTTCACCGCGCTACCACGTTCACCGCTCTCCCAACATCACCGCTCTCCCAACCTCACCATTCTCCAAAGTTCACCATTCTCCGAAGTTCACTGCTCTCCCAACATCACCGCTCTCCCACCCTCACCGCTCTCCCACCCTGACCGCTCTCCCAACCTCATCGCACTCTCCACCTGACCGCTATCCCAACCTCACCGCTCTCCCAACCTCACCGCTCTGGCAACCTCAGCGCTCTCCCAGATTCACCGCTCTCCCAACCTCACCGCTCTCCCAACCTCACTGCTCTCCCAACCCCACCGCTCTCTCAACTTCACCGCTCTCCCAAGTTCTACTCTCCTAATCTCAACTCTCCCAAACTCATCCCTCTACCAAACTCACCCCTCTCCCAACGTCACTGCTCTCCCAACCTCACCGCACTCCCAACCTCACAGCTCTCCCAAGTTCACCGCTCTCCCACGTTCACTGCTCTTCCAACCTCAATGCTCTCCCAACCTCACCGCTCTCCCAACTTCACCGCTCTCCCAACCTCACCGCTCTCCCAACCTCACCGCTCTCCCAACCTCACCGTTCTCCAATGTTCACCGCGCTACCACGTTCACCGCTCTCCCAACCTATCCGTTTTCCCAACCTCACCACTCTCCCAACCCCACCGCTCTCCCAACCTCACCGCACTCCCAACCTCACCGCTCCCTCAAGTTCACTTCTACCAACCTCACCGCTCTCCCAACCTCACCGCTCTCCCAACCTCACCACTCTCCCAACCCCACCGCTCTCTCAACTTCACCGCTCTCCCAAGTTCTACTCTCCTAATCTCAACTCTCCCAAACTCATCCCTCTACCAAACTCACCCCTCTCCCAACGTCACTGCTCTCCCAACCTCACCGCACTCCCAACCTCACAGCTCTCCCAAGTTCACCGCTCTCCCACGTTCACTGCTCTTCCAACCTCACTGCTCTCCCAACCTCACCGCTCTCCCAACTTCACCGCTCTCCCAACCTCACCGCTCTCCCAACCTCACCGCTCTCCCAACCTCACCGTTCTCCCATGTTCACCGCGCTACCACGTTCACCGCTCTCCCAACCTGACCGCTCTCCCAACCTCACCGCTCTCCCAACCTCACCGCTCTCCCACCCTCACCGCTCTCCCTATCTGACCGCACTCCCAACCTGACCGGACTTCCAACCTGACAGCGCTCCCAACCTGACCGCACTACCAACCTGACCGCACTCCCAACCTGACTGCTCTCCCAACATCACCGCTCTCCCAAGTTCACCTCTCCTGACCTCACCGCTCTCCCAACCTCACCGCTCTCCCAAACTCACCGTTCTCCCAACCTCACCGTTCTCCCAAGTTCACCAATCTCCCACGTTCACCGCTCTCCCAACTTCACCGCTCTCCCACCCTCACCGCTCTCCCACACTGACCGCTCTCCCACCCTCACCACACTCCCAACCTGACCGCACTCCCAAACTGACCGCACTCCCATCCTGACCGCAGGCCCAACCTGACCGGTATCCCAACCTCAACACTCTGCCATGTTCACCGGTCTCCCAACCTCACCCAGCTCCTAACCTAACCGCTCTACCAACCTCACCGCTCTCCCTACCTCAACGCTCTCCCAACCTCACCGCACTCCCATGTTCGCCTCTCCTAACCTCACCATTCCCAAACTCATCCCTCTCCCAAACTCATCCCTCTCCCAACGTCACCGCACTCCCAACCTCACCGTTCTCCAAATTTCACCGTTCTCCCAAGTTCACCGCTCTCCTAACCTCACCGTTCTCCCAACCTCTCCGCTTTCCCAACCTCACCACTCTCCCAACCCCACCGCTCTCTCAACTTCACCGCTCTGCCAAGTTTACCTCTCCTAATCTCACCTCTCCCAAACTCTTCCCTCTACCAAACTCACCCCACTCCCAACCTCACTGCTCTCTTAGCCTCACTGCTCTCCCTACCTGACCACTCTCCCAACATAACAGCTCTCCCAACCTCACCGCTCTCCCAAACTCAACGCTCTCACAACCTCACCGTTCTCCCAAACTCACCGGTCTCCCAACCTGACCGTTCTCCCAAGTTCACCGCTCTCCCACCCTCACCGCTCTCCCAACCTCACCGCTCGCCCAACATGAACGCACTCACAACCTGACCGCAGTACCAACCTGAACGCACTCCAAACCTGACCGCTAAACCAACCTCACCGCTCTCCCAACCTCACCGCTCTCCCAACCTCACCGCTCTGGCAACCTCAGCGCTCTCCCAGATTCACCGCTCTCCCAACCTCACCGCTCTCCCAACCTCACCGCTCCCTCAAGTTCACTTCTACCAACCTCACCGCTCTCCCAACCTCACCGCTCTCCCAACCTCACCGCTCTCCCAACCCCACCGCTCTCTCAACTTCACCGCTCTCCCAAGTTCTCCTCTCCTAATCTCACCTCTCCCAAACTCATCCCTCTACCAAACTCACCCCTCTCCCAACGTCACTGCTCTCCCAACCTCACCGCACTCCCAACCTCACAGCACTCCCAGGTTCACCGCTCTCCCACGTTCACCGCTCTTCCAAACTCACTGCTCTCCCAACCTCACCGCGCTACCACGTTCACCGCTTTCCCAACCTCACCGCTCTCCCAACCTCACCGCTCTCCCAACCTCACCGCTCTCCCAACATCACCGTTCCCCCAAGTTCACCGCTCTCCCACGTTCACTGCTCTCCCAACATCACCGCTCTCCCAAACTCACCGCTCTCCCAAACCCATCCCTCTCCCAAACTTAACCCTATCCCAACCTCACCGCTCTCCTAACCTCACCACTCGCCCAACCTCACTGCACTGCCAACCTCACCCAACTCCCAACCTCACCGCTCTCCCAATCTCACCGTTCTCCCATGTTCACCGCGCTACCACGTTCACCGCTCTCCCAACCTCACCGCTCTCCCACCCTCACCGCTCTCCCAACCTGACCGCACTCCCAACCTGACCGGACTTCCAACCTGACAGCGCTCCAAACCTGACCGCACTACCAACCTGACCGGACGCCCTACCTGACCGCTCTCCCAACCTCACCGCTCTCCCAACCTCACCGTTCTCCCATGTTCACCGCTCTCCCATGTTCACCGCTCTCCCACGTTCACCGCTCTGCCAACCTCACCGCTCTCCCAAACTCACCGCTCTCCCAAACTCACCGCTCTCCCAGCCTGACCGTTCTCTCAAGTTCACCGCTCTCCCACGTTCACCGCTCTTCCAACCTCACTGCTCTCCCAACCTCACCGCTCTCCCAACATCACCGCTCTCCCAAGTTCACCTCTCCTGACCTCACCGCTCTCCCAACCTCACCGCTCTCCCAAACTCACCTCTCTCCCAACCTGACCGTTCTCCCAAGTTCACCGCTCTCCCATGTTCACTGCTCCCCCAACCTCACCACTCTCCCAACCTCACCGCTCTCCCAACCTCACCACTCTCCCAACCACACTGCACGCCCAACCTCACCGAACTCCCAACCTCACCGTTCTCCCATGTTCACCGCGCTACCACGTTCACCGCTCTCCCAACATCACCGCTCTCCCAACCTCACCGTTCTGCAAAGTTCACCGTTCTCCGAAGTTCACTGCTCTCCCAACATCACCGCTCTCCCACCCTCACCGCTCTCCCACCCTGACCGCTCTCCCAACCTCATCGCACTCTCCACCTGACCGCTATCCCAACCTCACCGCTCTCCCAACCTCACCGCTCTGGCAACCTCAGCGCTCTCCCAGATTCACCGCTCTCCCAACCTCACCGCTCTCCCAACCTCACCGCTCTCCCAACCTCACCGCTCCCTCAAGTTCACTTCTACCAACCTCACCGCTCTCCCAACCTTACCGCTCTCCCAACCTCACCGCGCTCCCAACCTCACCGCTCTCCCAAACTCAACGCTCTTCCAACCACACCGCTCACACACCCTCACCACTCTCCCATCCTCACTGCACTCCTAACCTCACCGCTCCCAAACTCACCGCTCTCCCAAACTCACCGTTCTCCCATCTTCACTGCGCTCCCACGTTCACCAATCTCCCAACCTCACCGCTCTCCCAACCCCACCGCTCTCACACCCTCACCTCTCTCCCAACATGACCGCACTCACAATCTGACCGCACATCCAACCTGACCGCACTCCCAACCTGACCGCTAACCCAACTTCACCGCTCTGCCAACCTCACCGCTCTCCCACGTTCACCGCTCTCCCAAATTGACCGCTCCCAAGTTCACCGGCCTCCCAACCTCACCGCTCTCCCAACCTCAACGCTCAACCAACCTCACAGCTCCCCAACATCACCGCTCTCCCAACCCCACCGCTCTCCCAAACTCACCGCTCTCCCAACCTCACCGCTCTCCCAACCTCACCGCTCTCCCAACCTCACCGCTCTCCCAAGTTCTCCTCTCCCAACCTCACCGTTCTCCCATATTCACCGCGCTACCACGTTCACCGCTCTCCCAACCTCACCGCTCTCACAACCTCACCGTTCTCCAAAGTTCACCGTTCTCCGAAGTTCACTGCTCTCCCAACATCACCGCTCTCCCACCCTCACCGCTCTCCCACCCTGACCGCTCTCCCAACCTCATCGCACTCTCCACCTGACCGCTATCCCAACCTCACCGCTCTCCCAACCTCACCGCTCTGGCAACCTCAGCGCTCTCCCTGATTCACCGCTCTCCCAACCTCACCGCTCTCCCAACCTCACCGCTCTCCCAACCTCACCGCTCCCTCAAGTTCACTTCTACCAACCTCACCGCTCTCCCAACCTCACCGCTCTCCCAACCTCACCGCTCTCCCAACCTCACCGCTCTCCCAACCCCACCGCTCTCTCAACTTCACCGCTCTCCCAAGTTCTCCTCTCCTAATCTCACCTCTCCCAAACTCATCCCTCTACCAAACTCACCACTCTCCCAACGTTGCTGCTCTCCCAACCTCACCGCACTCCCAAACTCACAGCTCTCCCAAGTTCACCGCTCTCCCACGTTCACCGCTCTTCCAACCTCACTGCTCTCCCAACCTCACCGCGCTACCACGTTCACCGCTTTCCCAACCTCACCGCTCTCCCAATCTGACCGCTCTCCCAACGTCACCGGACTTCCAACCTGACAGCGCTCCCAACCTGACCGCACTCCCAACCTGACCGCTCTCCCAACCTCACCGCTCTCCCAACCTCACCGCTCTCCCAACATCACCGTTCTCCCAAGTTCACCGCTCTCCCACGTTCACTGCTCTCCCAACCTTACCGCTCTCCCAAACTCACCGCTCTCCCAAACCCATCCCTCTCCCAAACTTTACCCTATCCCAACCTCACCACTCTCCTAACCTCACCACTCTCCCAACCTCACTGCACTCCCAACCTCACCGAACTCCCAACCTCACCGCTCTCCCAATCTCACCGTTCTCCCATGTTCACCGCGCTACCGCGTTCACCGCTCTCCCAACCTCACCGCTCTCCCACCCTCACCGCTCTCCCAATCTGACCGCACTCCCAACCTGACCGGACTTCCAACCTGACAGTGCTCCAAACCTGACCTCACTACCAACCTGACCGGACACCCAACTTGACCGCACTCCCAACCTCACTGCTCACCCAACCTCACCGCTCTCCCATGTTCACCGCTCTCCCACGTTCACCGCTCTCCCACATTCACCGCTCTGCCAACCTCACCGCTCTCCCAACCTCACCGCTCTCCCAACATCACCGCTCTCCCAAGTTCACCTCTCCTGACCTCACCGCTCTCCCAACCTCACCGCTCTCCCAAACTCACCTCTCTCCCAACCTGACCGTTCTCCCAAGTTCACCGCTCTCCCAAGTTCACTGCTCTCCCAACCTCACCACTCTCCCAACCACATTGCACGCCCAACCTCACCGAACTCCCAACCTCACCGCTCTCCCAACCTCACCGTTCTCCCATGTTCACCGCGCTACCACGTTCACCGCTCTCCCAACATCACCGCTCTCCCAACCTCACCATTCTCCAAAGTTCACCGTTCTCCGAAGTTCACTGCTCTCCCAACATCACCGCTCTCCCACCCTCACCGCTCTCCCACCGTGACCGCTCTCCCAACCTCATCGCACTCTCCACCTGACCGCTATCCCAACCTCACCGCTCTCCCAACCTCACCGCTCTGGCAACCTCAGCGCTCTCCCAGATTCACCGCTCTCTCAACCTCACCGCTCTCCCAACCTCACCGCTCTCCCAACCTCACCGCTCCCTCAAGTTCACTTCTACCAACCTCACCGCTCTACCAACCTCACCGCTCTCCCAACCTCACCGCTCTCCCAACCCCACCGCTCTCTCAACTTCACCGCTCTCCCAAGTTCTCCTCTCCTAATCTCACCTCTCCCAAGCTCATCCCTCTACCAAACTCACCGCTCTCCCAACGTCACTGCTCTCCCAACCTCACCGCACTCCCAACCTCACAGCTCTCCCAAGTTCACCGCTCTCCCACGTTCACTGCTCTTCCAACATCACTGCTCTCCCAACCTCACCGCTCTCCAAACTTCACCGCTCTCCCAACCTCACTGCTCTCCCACGCTCACCTTTCTCCCAACCTCACCGTTCTCCCAAGTTCACCGATCTCCCACGTTCACCGCTCTCCCAACTTCACCGCTCTCCCAACCTCACCGCTGTCTCAACTTCATCGCTCTCCCAACCTCACTGCTCTCCCACGCTCACTGCTCTCCCAACCTCACCGTTCTCCCATGTTCACCGCGCTACCACGTTCACCGCTCTCCCAACCTCACCGCTCTCCCAACCTCACCGCTCTCCCAGCCTCACCGCTCTCCCTATCTGACCGCACTCCCAACCTGACCGGACTTCCAACCTGACAGCACTCCCAACCTGACTGCTCTCCCAACCTCAACGCTCTCCGAAGCTGTCCGTTCTCCCAACCTCACCGTTCTCCCAAGTTCACCGATCTCCCACGTTCACCGCTCTCCCATCTTCACCGCTCTCCCACCCTCACCGCTCTCCCACCCTGACCGCTCTCCCACCCTCACCGCTCTCCCAACCTGACCGCACTCCCAAACTGACCGCACTCCCATCCTGACCGCAGGCCCAACCTGACCGGTATCCCAACCTCAATGCTCTGCCATGTTCACCAGTCTCCCAACCTCACCCAGCTCCTAACCTAACCGCTCTACCAACCTCACCGCTCTCCCTACCTCAACGCTCTCCCAACCTCACTGCTCTCCCAAGTTCGCCTCTCCTAACCTCACCACTCCCAAACTCATCCCTCTCCCAAACTCATCCCTCTCCCAACCTCACCGCTCTCCCAACCTCACCGTTCTCCAAATTTCACCGTTCTCCCAAGTTCACCGCTCTCCTAACCTCACCGTTCTCCCAACCTCTCTGCTTTCCCAACCTCACCTCTCTCCCGACCCCACCGCTCTCTCAACTTCACCGCTCTGCCAAGTTTACCTCTCCTAATCTCACCTCTCCCAAACTCTTCCCTCTACCAAACTCACCCCACTCCCAACCTCACTGCTCTCACAGACTCACTGCTCTCCCTACCTGACCGCACTCCCAACATAACAGCTCTCCCAACCTCACCGCTCTCCCAAACTCGCCGCTCTCACAACCTCACCGTTCTCCCAAACTCACCGCTTTCACAACCTCACCGTTCTCCCAAACTCACCGCTCTCCCAACCTCACCGCTCTGGCAACCTCAGCGCTCTCCCAGATTCACCGCTCTCTCAACCTCACCGCTCTCCCAACCTCACCGCTCTCCCAACCTCACCGCTCCCTCAAGTTCACTTCTACCAACCTCACCGCTCTACCAACCTCACCGCTCTACCAACCTCACCGCTCTCCCAACCTCACCGCTCTCCCAACCCCACCGCTCTCTCAACTTCACCGCTCTCCCAAGTTCTCCTCTCCTAATCTCACCTCTCCCAAACTCATCCCTCTACCAAACTCACCCCTCTCCCAACGTCACTGCTCTCCCAACCTCACCGCACTCCCAACCTCACAGCTCTCCCAAGTTCACCGCTCTCCCACGTTCACTGCTCTTCCAACATCACTGCTCTCCCAAACTCACCGCTCTCCAAACTTCACCGCTCTCCCAACCTCACTGCTCTCCCACGCTCACCGTTCTCCCAACCTCACCGTTCTCCCAAGTTCACCGATCTCCCACGTTCACCGCTCTCCCAACTTCACCGCTCTCCCGCGTTCACTTCTCTTCCAACCTCACTGCTCTCCCAACCTCACCTCTCTCTCAACTTCACCGCTCTCCCAACCTCACCGCTCTCCCAACCTCACCGCTCTCCCACCCTCACCGTTCTCCCTATCTGACCGCACTCCCAACCTGACCGGACTTCCAACCTGACAGCACTCCCAACCTGACAGCACTCCCAACCTGACCGCTCTCCCAACCTGACCGCTCTCCCAACCTCACCGCTCTCCGAAGCTGTGCGTTCTCCCAACCTCACTGTTCTCCCAAGTTCACCGATCTCCCACGTTCACCGCTGTCCCAACTTCACCGCTCTCCCACCCTCACCGCTCTCCCAACCTGACCGCTCTCCAAGCCTCACCGCTCTCCCAACCTGACCGCACTCCCAACCTCACCGCTCTGACAACCTCACCGCTCTGACAACCTCAGCGCTCTCCCAGATTCACCGCTCTCCCAACCTCACCGCTCTCCCAACCTCACCGCTCTGACAACCTCAGCGCTCTCCCAGATTCACCGCTCTCCCAACCTCACCGCTCTCCCAACCTCACCGCTCTCCCAACCTCACCGCTCTCCCAACCTCACGGCTCTCCCAACCTCACCGCTCTCCCATGTTGTCCTCTCCTAATCTCACCGCTCCCAAACTCATACCTCTCCCAAACTCATCCCTATCCCAACCTCACCGCTCTCCCAACCTCACCGCTGTCCCAACCTCACCGCTCTCCCAACCTCACCGTTCTCCAAATTTCACCGTTATCCCAAGTTCACCGCTCTCCTAACCTCACCGTTCTCCCAACCTCTCCGCTTTCCCAACCTCACCACTCTCCCAACCCCACCGCTCTCTCAACTTCACCGCTCTGCCAAGTTTACCTCTCCTAATCTCACCGCTCCCAAACTCATACCTCTCCCAAACTCATCCCTATCCCAAACTCACTGCTTTCCCAACCTCACCGCTCTCCCAACCTCACCGTTCTCCAAATTTCAGCATTCTCCAAGTTCACCGCTCTCCCAACCTCACCACGCTCCCAAAGTCAACGCTATCCCAACCTCACCGCTCTCCCAACCTCACCGCTCTCCCAACCTCACCGCTCTCCCAACCTCACCGCTGTCCCAACCTCATGGCTCTCCCAACCCCACCGTGCTCTCAAATTCACCGCTCTCCCATGTTCTCCTCTCCTAATCTCACCTCTCCCAAACTCATCCCTCTACCAAACTCACCCCTCTCCCAACCTCACTGCTCTCCCAACGTCACTGCACTCCCAACCTCACAGCTCTCCCAACCTGACCGCTCTCCCAACCTCACCACTCTCCCAACCTCACCGCTCTCCCAACCTCACCGCTCTCCCAACCTCACCGCTCTCCCAAACCCATCCCTCTCCCAAACTCATCCCTATCCCAACCTCACCGCTCTCCCAACCTCACTGCACTCACAACCTCACTGCACTCCCAACCTCACCGCTCTCCCAACCTCACCGCTCTCCCACCCTCACCGCTGTCCCACCCTCACCACTCTCCCACCCTCACCGCTCTCCCAACCTCACTGCTCTCCCAACCTCACTGCTCTCCCAACCTCACCGCTCTCCCTACCTCACCACTCTCCCTTGTTCTCCTCTCCTAACCTCACCGCTCCCAAACTCATCCCTCTCCCAAACTCATCCCTATCCCAACCTCACCGCTCTCCCAACCTCACTACTCTCCCAACCCCACCGCTCTCTCAACTTCACCGCTCTCCCATGTTCTCCTCTCCTAATCTCACCTCTCCCAAACTCATCCCTCTACCAAACTCACCCCTCTCCCAACCTCACTGCTCTCCCAACGTCACTGCACTCCCAACCTCACAGCTCTCCCAACCTGACCGCTCTCCCAACCTCACCGCTCTCCCAACCTCACCGCTCTCCCAACCTCACCGCTCTCCCAAACTCACCGCTCTCCCAACCTGACCGTTCTCCCAAGTTCACTGCTCTCCCATGTTCACCGCTCTCCCAACCTCACCGCTCTCCCAACCTCACCGCTCTCCCAAACTCATCCCAATCCCCACCTCAGCGCTCTCCCAAACTGACCGCTCTCCCAACCTCACCGCACTCACAACCTCACCGCTCTCCCACCTCACCCCTCTCCCAACCTCACCGTTCTCCCAAGTTCACCGCTCTCCCACGTTCACCGCTCTCCCAAATTCACCGCTCTCCCAACCTCACCACACTCGCAGCCTCACCGCTCTCCCAACATTACCATTCTCCAAATTTCATCATTGTCCAAGTTCACCGCTCACCCAACCCCACCGCGCTCCCAAACTCAACGCTATCCCAACCTCACCGCTCTCCCAAGCTCACCGCTCTCCCACCCTCACCGCTCTCCCAACCTCATCGCACTCCCCACCTGACTGCTATCCCAATCTCACCGCTCTCCCAACCTCACCGCTCTCCCAACCTCACCGCTCTCCCAACCTCACCGCTCTCCCAACCTCACCGCTCTCCCAACCTCACGGCTCTCCCTACCCCACCGCTCTCTCAACTTCACCGGTCTCCCAAGTTCTCCTCTCCTAATCTCCCCCCTCCCAAACTCATCCCTCTACCAAACTCACCCCTCTCCCAACCTCACTGCTCTCCCAACGTCACTGCACTCCCAACCTCACAGATCTACCAACCTCACCGCTCTCCCAAAGACACCGATCTCCGAACCTGACCGTTCTCCGAAGTTCACCGCTCTCCCACTTTCACCGCTCTCCCAACCTCACCGCTCTCCCAAAATCACCACTCTCCCAAACCCATCCCTCTCCCAAACTCATCCCTATCCCAACCTCACCGCTCTCCCAACATCACCGCTCTCCCAACCTCACCGCGCTCCCAACCTCACCGCTCTCCCAAGCTCACCGCTCTCCCACCCTCACCGGTCTCCCAACCTCATCGCACTCCCCACCTGACTGCTATCCCAATCTCACCGCTCTCCCAACCTCACCGCTCTCCCAACCTCACCGCTCTCCCAACCTCACGGCTCTCCCTACCCCACCGCTCTCTCAACTTCATCGGTCTCCCAAGTTCTCCTCTCCTAATCTCATCCCTCCCAAACTCATCCCTCTACCAAACTCACCCCTCTCCCAACCTCACAGCTCTACCAACCTCACCGCTCTCCCAAAGTCACCGATCTCCCAACCTGACCGTTCTCCCAAGTTCAACGCTCTCCCACGTTCACCGCTCTCCCAACCTCACCGCTCTCCCAAAATCACCGCACTCCCAAACCCATCCCTCTCCCAAACTCATCCTTATCCCAACCTCACCGCGCTCCCAACCTCACCGCTCTCCCAACCTCACCGGTCTCCCAAGTTCACCGCGCGGCCACGTTCACCGCTCTCCCTACTTCACCGCTCTCCCAACCTCACCGCTCTCCCACCCTCACCGCTCTCCCAACCAGACCCCAATCCCAACCTGAGCGCACTCCCAACCTGTCCGCACTACCAAGCTGACCGCACGCCCAACCTGATCGCTCTCCCAAACTCACCGATCTCCCAACTTCTCCGCTCCCCCAACCTCAGTGCTCTCCCAAGTTCACTTCTCCCAACCTTACTGCTCTCCCAACCTCACCGCTCTCCCAACCTCACTGCTCTCTCCAACCTCACCGCTCTCCCATGTTCTCCTCTCCTAACCTCACTGCACTCCCAAGTTCTCCTCTCCTAACCTCGCCACTCCCAAAGTCAGCGCTCTCCCAAACTCATCCCTATCCCAACCTCATCGCTCTCCCAAACTCACCGCCCTCCCAACCTCACCGCACTCCCAACCTCACCGCTCTCCCAACCTCACCGCTCTCCCAACATCACCGCTCTCCCACCCTCACCGCTCTCCCACCCTCACCGCTCTCCCAACATGACCGCACTCCCAACCTGACCGCACTACCAACCTGACCGCACTTCCAATCTGTCCGCTATCCCAACCTGACCACTCTGCCAACCTCACCGCTCTGCAAACCTCACCGCTCTCCCACGTTCACCGCTCTCCCAAGTTGACCGCTCCCAAGTTCACCGGTCTCCCAACCTCACCGCTCTCCCAACCTCACCGCTCACCTAACCGCACAGCTCCCCAACCTCACCGCTCTCCCATCCCCACCGCTCTCACACCCTCACCGCTCACCCAACTTGACCGCTCTCCCAATCTGACCGCACATCCAACCTGACCGCAATCCCAACCTGACCGCTAACCCAACTTCACCGCTCTGCAAATCTCACCGCTCTCCCACGTTCACCACTCTCCCAAGTTGACCGCTCCCAAGTTCACCGGTCTCCCAACCTCACCGCTCACCTAACCGCACCTATCAACCAACCTCACAGTTCCCCAACATCACCGCTCTCCCAACCCCACCGCTCTCCCAAACTCACCGCTGTCCCAACCTCACCGCTCTCCCAACCTCACCGCTCTCCCAACCCCACCGCTCTCCCAAGCTCACCGCTCTCCCAACCTCACCGCTCTCCCAAGTTCTCGTCTCCTAACCTCACCGCTCTCCAAAGTTCTCCGCTCCTAACGTCACCGCTCCCAAACTCATCTCTCTCCCAAACTCATCGCTCTGCCATACTCATTCCTCTCCAAACCTCACCGCTCTCCCAAACTCACCGCTCTCCCAAACTCACCGCTCTCCCAACCTGACCGTTCTCCCAAGTTCACCGCTCTCCCACGTTGATCGCTCTCCCAACTTCACCGCTCTCCCACCCTCACCGCTCTCCCACCCTCACCGCTCCCCCACCCTCACCACTCTCCCACCCTCACCGCTCTCCCAACCTGACCGCACTCCCAAACTGACCGCAATCCCAACCTGACTGCACGCTCAAGCTGACCGCTATCCCAACCTCACCGCTCTGCCATGTTCACCGGTCTCCCAACCTCACAGCACTCCTAACCTAACCGCTCTACCAACCTCACCGCTCTCCCTACCTCACCGCTCTCCCAACCTCACCGCTCTCCAAAGTTCGCCTCTCCTAACCTAACCGCTCCCAAACTCATCCCTCTCCCAAACTCATCCAACTCCCAACCTCACCGCTTTCCCAACCTCACCGCTCTCCCAACCTCACCATTCTCCAAATTTCACCATTCTCCAAGTTCACCGCTCTCCCAACCTCACCACACACCCAAAGTCAACGCTATCCCAAACTCACCCCTCTCCCAACCTCACTGCTCTCCCAACGTCACTGCACTCCCAACCTCACAGCTCTCCCAACCTCACCGCTCACCCAATCTCATCGCTCTCCCAACCTCACCGCTCTCCCAGCTTCTCCTCTCCTAACCTCACCGCTCTCCCAAGTTCTCCTCTCATAACCTCACCACTCCAGAAGTCATCGCTCTCCCAAACTCATCCCTATCCCAACCTCATCGCTCTCCCAAACTCACCGCTCTCCCAACCTCACCACACTCCCAACCTCACCGCTCTCCCAACCTCACCCCTCTCCCAACCTGACCGTTCTCCCAAGTTCACCGCTCTCCCTAGTTCATCGCTCTCCCAACATCACCGCGCTCCCTACCTCACCACTCTCGCAGCCTCACCGCTCTCCCACCCTCACCGCTCTCCCACCCTCACCACTCTCCCACCCTCACCGCTCTCCCAACCTGACCGCACTCCCTAACTGACCGCGATCCCAACCTGACCGCACGTCCAAGCTGACCGCTATCCCAACCACACCGCTCTACCATGTTCACCGGTCTCCCAGCCTCACCGCTCTCCCAACCTCAATGCTCTCCCAACCTCGCCGCTCTCCAAAACTCACCGCTCTCCCAAACTCACCGCTCTCCCAACCTCACCGCTCTCCCAACCTCACCGTTTTCCCAAGTTCTCCGCTCTCCCAAGTTCACCGCTCTCCCAATCTCACCGCTCTCCCTAACTCACCGCTCTCCCAACCTCACCGCACTGCCAACCTCACCGCTCTGCCAACCTCACCACTCTCCCAAACTCACTGCTCTCCCAAACTCACCGCTCTCCCACCCTCACCGCTCTCCCACCCTGACTGCACTCTCAACCTGACTGCACTCCCAACCTGACCGTACTCCCAACCAGACCGCTATCCCAACCTCACCACTCTGCCAATATCACCGCTCTCCCAAGTTTACCGCTCTCCCAAGTTCACCGCTCCCAAGTTCACCGGACACCTAACCTCACCGCACTCCCAAACTCACCGCTCTCCCAACCTCACCGATCTCCCAACATCACCGCTCTCCCAACCTCACCGCTCTCCCAACCCCACCGCACTCCCAACCCCACCGCTCTCCCAACCTCACCGCTCTCCCAACCTCACCGCTCTCCCAACTGCACCGCTCTCCCAAGTTCTCCTCTCCTAACCTCACCACTCCCAAACTCATTCCTCTCCCAACCTCACTGATCTCCCAAGCTCACCTTTCTGCCAACCTCACCGCTCTCCCAACCTCACCGCTCTCCCAACCTCACCGCTCTCCCAACCTCACCACTCTCCCAACCTCACCAGTCTCCCAAGTTCACTGAACCCAAGTTCTCCGCAATCCCAAACTCAACACTCTCCCAACTTCACCGCTCTCCCAACCTCACCGCTCTCCCAACATCACCGCTCTCCCAGGTTCACCTCTCCTAACCACACCGCTCTCCCAACCTCATCGCTCTCCCAACCTCAGTGCTCTCCCAACCTCAGCGCTCTCCCAACCTCAGCGCTCTCCCAACATCACCGCTCTCCCAACCTCACCGATGTCCCACGCTCACCGCTCTCCCACGTTCACCGCTCTCCCAAGTTCACAGCTGTCCCAAGTTCACTGGTCTCCCAAACTTACCGCACTCCCAACTTCCCCGCTCTCCGAACCTCAACGTTCTCCCAACCCCAACGCTCTGCCAACCTCACCGCTCTCCCAACTTCACCGCTCTCCCAACCTCACCGCTCTCCCAACCACACTGCTCTCCCAACCTCAACGCTCTCCCAACCTCACCGCTCTCCCAAACTCACCGCTCTCCCAACCTCACCGCTCTCCCAACCTCACTGTATTCCCAAGTTCTGCGCTCTCCCAAGTTCACCGCTCTCCCAATCTCACCGGTCTCCCAAACTCACCGCTCTCCCAACCCCACCGCTCTCCCAAACTCACCGCTCTCCCTAACTCACCGCTCTCCCAACCTCACCGCTCTGCCAACCTCACCGCTCTGCCAACCTCACCGCTCTCCCAACCTCACCGCTCTCCCAACCTCACCGCTCTCCCACCCTGACCACGCTCACAACCTGACTGCACTCCCAAACTGACCGTACTCCCAACCAGACCGCTATCCCAACCTGACCGCTCTGCCAACATCACCGCTCTCCCAAGTTCACCGCTCTCCCAAGTTCACCGCTCCCAAGTTCACTGGACACCTAACCTCAGCGCACTCCAAAACTCACCGCTCTCCCAACCTCACCGCTCTACCAACCTCACCGTTCTCCCAACCTCACCGCTCTCCCATCCTCACCGCTCTCCCAAACCTCACTGCTCTCCCAACCTCACCGCTCTCCCAAGTTCTCCTCTCCTAACCTCACCACTCCCAAACTCATCACTCTCCCAACCTCACCGATATCCCAAGCTCACCTTTCTCCCAACCTCACTGCTCTCCCAACCTCACCGCTCTCCCGACCTCACCACTCTCCCAACCTCATCAGTCTGCCAAGTTCACTGAACCCAAGTTCTCCGCACTCCCAAACTCACCACACTCCCAACTTCACCGCTCTCCCAACCTCACCGCTCTCCCAACCTCACTGCTTCCCAAGATCACCTCTCCTAACCTCACCGCTCTCCCAACCTCATCGCACTCCCAACCTCAGCGTTCTCCCAACCTCAGCCTTCTCCCAACATCAGCGCTCTCCCAACCTCAGCGCTCCCCCAACCTCAGTGCTCTCCCAACCTCAGCGCTCTCCCAACATCACCGCTCTCCCAACCTCACCAATGCCCCACGTTCACCGCTCTCCCACGTTCACCGCTCTCCCAAGTTCACAGCTATCCCAAGTTCACCGGTCTCCCAAACTTACCGCACTCCCAACTTCCCCGCTCTCCGAACCTCAACGTTCTCCCAACCCCAACGCTCTGCCAAACTCACCGCTCTCCCATCCTCACCGCTCTCCCAACCTCACTGCTCTCCCAACCTCACCGCTCTCCCAAGTTCTCCTCTCCTAACCTCACCACTCCCAAACTCATCACTCTCCCAACCTCACCGATATCCCAAGCTCACCTTTCTCCCAACCTCACCGCTCTCCCAACCTCACCGCTCTCCCGACCTCACCACTCTCCCAACCTCATCAGTCTCCCAAGTTCACTGAACCCAAGTTCTCCGCACTCCCAAACTCACCACACTCCCAACTTCACCGCTCTCCCAACCTCACCGCTCTCCCAACCTCACTGCTTCCCAAGATCACCTCTCCTAACCTCACCGCTCTCCCAACCTCATCGCACTCCCAACCTCAGCGTTCTCCCAACCTCAGCCTTCTCCCAACATCAGCGCTCTCCCAACCTCAGCGCTCCCCCAACCTCAGTGCTCTCCCAACCTCAGCGCTCTCCCAACATCACCGCTCTCCCAACCTCACCAATGTCCCACGTTCACCGCTCTCCCACGTTCACCGCTCTCCCAAGTTCACAGCTATCCCAAGTTCACCGGTCTCCCAAACTTACCGCACTCCCAACTTCCCCGCTCTCCGAATCTCAACGTTCTCCCAACCCCAACGCTCTGCCAAACTCACCGCTCTCCCATCCTCACCGCTCTCCCAACCTCACTGCTCTCCCAACCTCACTGCTCTCCCAAGTTCTCCTCTCCTAACCTCACTGCTCCCAAACTCATCCCTCTCCCAAACTCATCCCTGTCCCAAACTCACCGCTCTCCCAACCTCATCGCTCTCCCAACCTCACCGCACTCCCAATCTCACTGCTCTCCCAACCTCACCGCTCTCCCAACCTCACCGCTCTTACCACCTCAGCGCTCTCCCAACCTCACTGCTCTCCCAAGTTCTCCTCTCCTAACCTCACCGCTCCCAAACTCATCCCTCTCCCAGACTCATCCCTCTCCCAACCTCACCGCACTCCCAACATCACCGCGCTGCCAACCTCACCGCTCTCCCAAGTTCTCCTCTCCTAAACTCACCGCTCCCATACTCATCCATCTCCCAAACTCATCCCTCTCCCAACCTCACCGCTCTCCCAACCTCTCCGCTCTTCCAACCTCACCGCTCTCCCAGGTTCTCCTCTCCCAACCTCACCGCTCTCGCAAGTTCACCTCTCCTAACCTCACCGCTCTCCCAACCTCACCGCTCTCCAAACCTCACCATTCTCCCAACCTCACCGCTCTCCCAACCTCACCATTCTCCAAAGTTCTCCTCTCCCAACTACACCGCTCTCCCAACCTCACCGCTCTCCCAACCTCTCGGCTCTCCCAAACTGACCACTCTCCGAAGTTCACCTATGCTAACCTCACCGTTCTCCCATCCTCACCGCTCTCCCAACCTCACTGCTCTCCCAAGTTCTCCTCTCCTAACGTCACCGCTCCCAAACTCATCCCTCTCCCAACATCACCCCTCTCCCAACCTCTCCGCTCCCCCAACCTCACCGCTCTCGCAAATTCACCTCTCCTAACATCACCGCTCTCCCAAACTCACCGCTCTCCCAACTTCACCGCTCTCCCAAGATCACCGCTCTCCCAGGTTCACTGCACTCCCAGATTCACTGCTCACCCAACCTCACCAGTCTCCCAAACTCACCGCTCTCCCAACCTCACCGCTCTCCCAAGTTCACTTCTCCCAACCTTACCGCTCTCCCAACCTCACCGCACTCCCAAGTTCACTGCTCCCAAGTTCACCGTTCTCCCAACCACACCGCACTGCCAACTGCACCGCTCTCCCAAACTCACCGCACTCCCAACCTCACCGCTCTGCCAATCTCACCGCTGTCCCAACCCCAACGCTTTCCCAACCTCACTGCTCTCCCAACCTCACCGCTCTCCCAACCTCACCGCTCTCCCAACCTCACCGCTCTCCCAACCTCAGCGCTCTCCCATCCTCACCGCTCTCCCAGGTTCTACTCTCCTAACCTCTCCGCTCCCACGCTCATCCCTCTCCCAAACTCATTCCTCTCCCAACCTCACCGCTCTCCCAACCTCACCGCTCTCCCAACCTCACCGCTTTCCCAACCTCAAAGCTCTCCCAACCTCACCGCTCTCCCAAGTTCTCATCTCCTAACCTCTCCGCTCCCAAGCTCATTCCTCTCCCAAACTCATCCCTCTCCCAACCTCACCGCTCTCCCAACCTCACCGCTCTCCCAACCTCACCGCTCTCCCAACCTCACCACTCTCCAAACCTCACCACTCTCGCAACCTCACCGCTCTCCCAAGTTCACTCCTCCTTACCTCACTGCACTCCCAATTTCTCTTCTCCTAACCTCACCGCTCCCAACCTCATCCTTCTACCAAACTCATCCCTCTCCCAACCTCGCCGCTCTCCCAAACACACCACTCTCCCAACCTCACCGCACTCCGAACCTCACCGCTCTCCCAACCTCACCGCTCTCTCAACCTCTCCGCTCTCTGAAGTTCACCTAACCTAACCTCACCGCTCTCCCAACCTCACCGCTCTCCCAACCTCACCACTCTCCCAGCCTCACCGCTCTCCCAAGTTCACTTCTCCCAACCTTACCGCTCTCCCAACCTTGCTGCTTCCAAGTTCACCGCTCTCCCGACCTCACCGCGCTCCCAACCTCACAGCACCCCCAACCTCACCGCTCTCCCAACCTCTCCGCTCTCCCAACCTCACCGCTCTCCCAAGTTCACCTCTACTAACCTCACTGCTCTCCCAAACTCACCGCTCTCCAAACCTCACCACTCTCCCAACCTCAACGCTCTCCCAACCTCACTGCTCTCCCAAGTTCTCCTCTCCTTACCTCACTGCTCTCCCAAGTTCTCCTCTCCTAACCCCACCGCTACCAAACTCATCTCTCTCCCAAACTCATCCCTGTCCCAAACTCACCGCTCTCCCAACCTCATCGCTCTCCCAACCTCACCGCACTCCCAATCTCACTGCTCTCCCAACCTCACCGCTCTCCCAACCTCACCGCTCTTACCACCTCAGCGCTCTCCCAACCTCACTGCTCTCCCAAGTTCTCCTCTCCTAACCTCACCGCTCCCATACTCATCCATCTCCCAAACTCATCCCTCTCCCAACCTCACTGCTCTCCCATCCTCACCGCTCAGCCAACCTCACCGCTCTCCCAACCTCACCGCTCTCCCAACCTCTCCGCTCTTCCAACCTCACCGCTCTCCCAGGTTCTCCTCTCCCAACCTCACCGCTCTCGCAAGTTAACCTCTCCTAACCTCACCGCTCTCGAGACCTCATCGCACTCCCAACCGGACCGCTCTCCCAAGTTCACCTCTCCTAACCTCACCGCTCTCCAAACCTCACCACTCTCCCAACCTCAACGCTCTCCCAACCTCACTGCTCTCCCAAGTTCTCCTCTCCTTACCTCACTGCTCTCCCAAGTTCTCCTCTCCTAACCTCACCGCTCCCAAACTCATCCCTCTCCCAACCTCACCGCTCTCCCAACCTCACCGCTCTCCCAACCTCACCGCTCTCCCAACCTCACCGCACTCCCAACCTCTCCGCTCTCCCAACCTCACCGCTCTCCGAAATTCAACTATACTAACCTCACCGCTCTCCCAAGTTCTCCTCTCCCAACCTCACCGCTCTCGCAAGTTCACCTCTCCGAACCTCACTGCTCTCCCAACCTTTCCGCTCTACCAACCTCACCGCTCTTCCAACCTCACTGCTCTCCCAAGTTCACAGCTCTCCCAGGTTCACCGCTCACTCAACCTCACCGCTCTCCCAACCTCACCGCTCTCCCAACCACACCGCTCTCCCAACCTCACTGCTCTCCCAACCTCACCGCTCTCCCAACCTCAACGCACTCCTCAACCTCACCACACTCCCAACCTCTCTGCTCTCCCAACCTCACCGCTCTCCCAAGTTCACCTCTCCTAACCTCACCGCTCTCCCAACCTCACCGCTCTCCAAACCTCACCGTTCTCCCAACCTCACCGCTCTCCCAAGTTCTCCTCTCCTTACCTCACTGCTCTCCCAAGTTCTCCTCTCCTAACGTCACCGCTCCCAAACTCATCCCTCTCCCAACCTCACCGCTCTCCCAACCTCACCGCTCTCCCAACCTCACCGCACTCCAAACCTCACCGCTCTCCAAACCTCACCGCTCTCCGAAGTTCACCTATCCTAACCTCATCGCTCTCCCGACCTCACCGCTCTCCCAACCTCACCACTCTTCCCACCTCACCGGTCTCCCAACCTCACTGCACTCCCAAGTTCTCCTCTCCTAACCTCACCGCTTACAAACGCATCCCAGTCCCAAACTCATCCCTCTCCCAACCTTACCGCACTCCCAACCTCACCGCTCTCCCAACCTCACCGCACTCCCAACCTCTCCGCTCTCCCAACCTCACCGCTCTCCGAAATTCAACTATACTAACCTCACCGCTCTCCCAACCTCACCGCTCTCCCAACCTCACCACTCTCCCAAGTTCTCCTCTCCCAACCTCACCGCTCTCGCAGGTTCACCTCTCCAAACCTCACTGCTCTCCCAACCTTACCGCTCTACCAACCTCACCGCTTTTCCAACCTCACTGCTCTCCCAAGTTCACAGCTCTCCCAGGTTCACCACTCTCCCAGGTTCACTGCTTACCCAACCTCACCGCTCTCCCAAACTCACCACTCTCCCATCCTCACCGTTCTCCCAACCTCACCGCTTTCCCAAGTTCTGCTCTTCTAACCTCACCGCTCTCCCAAGTTCTCCTCTCCCAACCTATCCTCTCCCAAACTCATCCTTCTCCCAAACTCATCCCTCTCCCAACCTCACCGCTCACCCAATCTCACCGTTCTCCCAACCTCACCACTCTCCCAACCTCAACGCACTCCTCAACCTCACCACACTCCCAACCTCTCTGCTCTCCCAACCTCACCGCTCTCCCAAGTTCACCTCTCCTAACCTCATTGCTCTCCCAACCTCACCGCTCTCCAAACCTCACCGTTCTCCCAACCTCACCGCTCTCCCAAGTTCTCCTCTCCTTACCTCACTGCTCTCCCAAGTTCTCCTCTCCTAACCTCACCGCTCCCAAACTCATCCCTCTCCCAACCTCACCGCTCTCCCAACCTCACCGCTCTCCCAACCTCACCGCTCTCCCAACCTCACCGCACTCCCAACCTCTCCGCTCTCCCAACCTCACCGCTCTCCGAAATTCAACTATACTAACCTCACCGCTCTCCCAAGTTCTCCTCTCCCAACCTCACCGCTCTCGCAAGTTCACCTCTCCGAACCTCACTGCTCTCCCAACCTTTCCGCTCTACCAACCTCACCGCTCTTCCAACCTCACTGCTCTCCCAAGTTCACAGCTCTCCCAGGTTCACCGCTCACTCAACCTCACCGCTCTCCCAACCTCACCGCTCTCCCAACCACACCGCTCTCCCAACCTCACTGCTCTCCCAACCTCACCGCTCTCCCAACCTCAACGCACTCCTCAACCTCACCACACTCCCAACCTCTCTGCTCTCCCAACCTCACCGCTCTCCCAAGTTCACCTCTCCTAACCTCACCGCTCTCCCAACCTCACCGCTCTCCAAACCTCACCGTTCTCCCAACCTCACCGCTCTCCCAAGTTCTCCTCTCCTTACCTCACTGCTCTCCCAAGTTCTCCTCTCCTAACGTCACCGCTCCCAAACTCATCCCTCTCCCAACCTCACCGCTCTCCCAACCTCACCGCTCTCCCAACCTCACCGCACTCCAAACCTCACCGCTCTCCAAACCTCACCGCTCTCCGAAGTTCACCTATCCTAACCTCATCGCTCTCCCGACCTCACCGCTCTCCCAACCTCACCGCTCTACCCACCTCACCGGTCTCCCAACCTCACTGCACTCCCAAGTTCTCCTCTCCTAACCTCACCGCTTACAAACGCATCCCAGTCCCAAACTCATCCCTCTCCCAACCTTACCGCACTCCCAACCTCACCGCTCTCCCAACCTCACCGCACTCCCAACCTCTCCGCTCTCCCAACCTCACCGCTCTCCGAAATTCAACTATACTAACCTCACCGCTCTCCCAAGTTCTCCTCTCCCAACCTCACCGCTCTCGCAAGTTTTTCTCTCCGAACCTCACCGCTCTCCCAACCTTTCTGCTCTACCAACCTCACCGCTCTTCCAACCTCACTGCTCTCCCAAGTTCACAGCTCTCCCAGGTTCACCGCTCTCCCAGGTTCACCGCTCACTCAACCTCACCGCTCTCCCAACCTCACCGCTCTACCAACCACACCGCTCTCCCAAGCTCACTGCTCTCCCAACCGCACCGCTCTCCCGACCTCACCGCTCTCCCGACCTCACCGCTCTCCCAACCTCACCGGTCTCCCAACCTCACCGGTCTCCCAACCTCACCACTCTCCCAAGTTCACCGATCCCAAACTCATCCCTCCCCCAAACTCATCCCTCTCCCAACCTCACCGCACTCCCAACCTCACCGCACTCCCAACTTCTCCGGTCTCCCAAACTCACCGCTCTCCGAAGTTCACCTACACTAATCTCACCGCTCCCCCATCCTCACCGCTCTCCCAACCTCACCGCTCTCCCAACCTCACCGCTCTCCCAACCTCACCGCTCTCCCAACCTCACCACTCTCCAAACCTCACCACTCTCGCAACCTCACCGCTCTCCCAAGTTCACTCCTCCTTACCTCGCTGCACTCCCAATTTCTCTTCTCCTAACCTCACCGCTCCCAACCTCATCCTTCTACCAAACTCATCCCTCTCCCAACCTCGCCGCTCTCCCAAACACACCACTCTCCCAACCTCACCGCACTCCGAACCTCACCGCTCTCCCAACCTCACCGCTCTCTCAACCTCTCCGCTCTCTGAAGTTCACCTAACCTAACCTCACCGCTCTCCCAACCTCACCGCTCTCCCAACCTCACCACTCTCCCAGCCTCACCGCTCTCCCAAGTTCACTTCTCCCAACCTTACCGCTCTCCCAACCTTGCTGCTTCCAAGTTCACCGCTCTCCCAACCTCACCGCGCTCCCAACCTCACCGCTCTTACCACCTCAGCGCTCTCCCAACCTCACTGCTCTCCCAAGTTCTCCTCTCCTAACCTCACCGCTCCCAAACTCATCCCTCTCCCAGACTCATCCCTCTCCCAACCTCACCGCACTCCCAACATCACCGCGCTGCCAACCTCACCGCTCTCCCAAGTTCTCCTCTCCTAAACTCACCGCTCCCATACTCATCCATCTCCCAAACTCATCCCTCTCCCAACCTCACCGCTCTCCCAACCTCACCGCTCTCCCAACCTCTCCGCTCTTCCAACCTCATCGCTCTCCCAGGTTCTCCTCTCCCAACCTCACCGCTCTCGCAAGTTAACCTCTCCTAACCTCACCGCTCTCGAGACCTCATCGCACTCCCAACCAGACCGCTCTCCCAAGTTCACCTCTCCTAACCTCACCGCTCTCCCAACCTCACCGCTCTCCAAACCTCACCATTCTCCCAACCTCACCGCTCTCCCAACCTCACCATTCTCCAAAGTTCTCCTCTCCCAACTACACCGCTCTCCCAACCTCACCGCTCTCCCAACCTCTCGGCTCTCCCAAACTGACCACTCTCCGAAGTTCACCTATGCTAACCTCACCGTTCTCCCATCCTCACCGCTCTCCCAACCTCACTGCACTCCCAACATCACCCCTCTCCCAACCTCTCCGCTCCCCCAACCTCACCGCTCTCGCAAATTCACCTCTCCTAACATCACCGCTCTCCCAAACTCACCGCTCTCCCAACTTCACCGCTCTCCCAAGATCACCGCTCTCCCAGGTTCACTGCACTCCCAGATTCACTGCTCACCCAACCTCACCAGTCTCCCAAACTCACCGCTCTCCCAACCTCACCGCTCTCCCAAGTTCACTTCTCCCAACCTTACCGCTCTCCCAACCTCACCGCACTCCCAAGTTCACTGCTCCCAAGTTCACCGTTCTCCCAACCACACCGCACTGCCAACTGCACCGCTCTCCCAAACTCACCGCACTCCCAACCTCACCGCTCTGCCAATCTCACCGCTGTCCCAACCCCAACGCTTTCCCAACCTCACTGCTCTCCCAACCTCACCGCTCTCCCAACCTCACCGCTCTCCCAACCTCACCGCTCTCCCAACCTCAGCGCTCTCCCATCCTCACCGCTCTCCCAGGTTCTACTCTCCTAACCTCTCCGCTCCCACGCTCATCCCTCTCCCAAACTCATTCCTCTCCCAACCTCACCGCTCTCCCAACCTCACCGCTCTCCCAACCTCACCGCTTTCCCAACCTCAAAGCTCTCCCAACCTCACCGCTCTCCCAACCTCTCCGCTCTCCCAACCTCACCGCTCTCCCAACCTCACCGCTCTCCCAAGTTCTCATCTCCTAACCTCTCCGCTCCCAAGCTCATTCCTCTCCCAAACTCATCCCTCTCCCAACCTCACCGCTCTCCCAACCTCACCGCTCTCCCAACCTCACCGCTCTCCCAACCTCACCGCTCTCCCAACCTCACCACTCTCCAAACCTCACCACTCTCGCAACCTCACCGCTCTCCCAAGTTCACTCCTCCTTACCTCACTGCACTCCCAATTTCTCTTCTCCTAACCTCACCGCTCCCAACCTCATCCTTCTACCAAACTCATCCCTCTCCCAACCTCGCCGCTCTCCCAAACACACCACTCTCCCAACCTCACCGCACTCCGAACCTCACCGCTCTCCCAACCTCACCGCTCTCTCAACCTCTCCGCTCTCTGAACTTCACCTAACCTAACCTCACCGCTCTCCCAACCTCACCGCTCTCCCAACCTCACCACTCTCCCAGCCTCACCGCTCTCCCAAGTTCACTTCTCCCAACCTTACCGCTCTCCCAACCTTGCTGCTTCCAAGTTCACCGCTCTCCCGACCTCACCGCGCTCCCAACCTCACAGCACCCCCAACCTCACCGCTCTCCCAACCTCTCCGCTCTCCCAACCTCACCGCTCTCCCAAGTTCACCTCTACTAACCTCACTGCTCTCCCAAACTCACCGCTCTCCAAACCTCACCACTCTCCCAACCTCAACGCTCTCCCAACCTCACTGCTCTCCCAAGTTCTCCTCTCCTTACCTCACTGCTCTCCCAAGTTCTCCTCTCCTAACCTCACCGCTCCCAAACTCATCCCTCTCCCAAACTCATCCCTGTCCCAAACTCACCGCTCTCCCAACCTCATCGCTCTCCCAACCTCACCGCACTCCCAATCTCACTGCTCTCCCAACCTCACCGCTCTCCCAACCTCACCGCTCTTACCACCTCAGCGCTCTCCCAACCTCACCGCTCTCCCAACCTCTCGGCTCTCCCAAACTGACCACTCTCCGAAGTTCACCTATGCTAACCTCACCGTTCTCCCATCCTCACCGCTCTCCCAACCTCACCGCTCTCCCAACCTCACCGCTCTTACCACCTCAGCGCTCTCCCAACCTCACTGCTCTCCCAAGTTCTCCTCTCCTAACCTCACCGCTCCCATACTCATCCATCTCCCAAACTCATCCCTCTCCCAACCTCACTGCTCTCCCATCCTCACCGCTCAGCCAACCTCACCGCTCTCCCAACCTCACCGCTCTCCCAACCTCTCCGCTCTTCCAACCTCACCGCTCTCCCAGGTTCTCCTCTCCCAACCTCACCGCTCTCGCAAGTTAACCTCTCCTAACCTCACCGCTCTCGAGACCTCATCGCACTCCCAACCGGACCGCTCTCCCAAGTTCACCTCTCCTAACCTCACCGCTCTCCCAACCTCACCGCTCTCCAAACCTCACCATTCTCCCAACCTCACCGCTCTCCCAACCTCACCATTCTCCAAAGTTCTCCTCTCCCAACTACACCGCTCTCCCAACCTCACCGCTCTCCCAACCTCTCGGCTCTCCCAAACTGACCACTCTCCGAAGTTCACCTATGCTAACCTCACCGTTCTCCCATCCTCACCGCTCTCCCAACCTCACTGCTCTCCCAAGTTCTCCTCTCCTAACGTCACCGCTCCCAAACTCATCCCTCTCCCAACCTCACCGCTCTCCCAACCTCACCGCACTCCCAACCTCACCGCTCTCCCAACCTCACCGCTCTCCCAACCTCACCGCTCTCCGAAATTCAACTATACTAACCTCACCGCTCTCCCAACCTCACCGCTCTCCCAACCCCACCACTCTCCCAAGTTCTCCTCTCCCAACCTCACCGCTCTCGCAGGTTCACCTCTCCAAACCTCACTGCTCTCCCAACCTTACCGCTCTACCAACCTCACCGCTTTTCCAACCTCACTGCTCTCCCAAGTTCACAGCTCTCCCAGGTTCACCACTCTCCCAGGTTCACTGCTTACCCAACCTCACCGCTCTCCCAAACTCACCACTCTCCCATCCTCACCGTTCTCCCAACCTCACCGCTTTCCCAAGTTCTGCTCTTCTAACCTCACCACTCTCCCAAGTTCTCCTCTCCCAACCTATCCTCTCCCAAACTCATCCTTCTCCCAAACTCATCCCTCTCCCAACCTCACCGCTCTCCCAATCTCACCGTTCTCCCAACCTCACCACTCTCCCAACCTCAACGCACTCCTCAACCTCACCACACTCCCAACCTCTCTGCTCTCCCAACCTCACCGCTCTCCCAAGTTCACCTCTCCTAACCTCATTGCTCTCCCAACCTCACCGCTCTCCAAACCTCACCGTTCTCCCAACCTCACTGCTCTCCCAAGTTCTCCTCTCCTTACCTCACTGCTCTCCCAAGTTCTCCTCTCCTAACCTCACCGCTCCCAAACTCATCCCTCTCCCAAACTCATCCCTGTCCCAAACTCACCGCTCTCCCAACCTCATCGCTCTCCCAACCTCACAGCACTCCCAATCTCACTGCTCTCCCAACCTCACCGCTCTCCCAACCTCACCGCTCTTACCACCTCAGCGCTCTCCCAACCTCACTGCTCTCCCAAGTTCTCCTCTCCTAACCTCACCGCTCCCATACTCATCCATCTCCCAAACTCATCCCTCTCCCAACCTCACTGCTCTCCCATCCTCACCGCTCAGCCAACCTCACCGCTCTCCCAACCTCACCGCTCTCCCAACCTCTCCGCTCTTCCAACCTCACCGCTCTCCCAGGTTCTCCTCTCCCAACCTCACCGCTCTCGCAAGTTAACATCTCCTAACCTCACCGCTCTCGAGACCTCATCGCACTCCCAACCGGACCGCTCTCCCAAGTTCACCTCTCCTAACCTCACCGCTCTCCCAACCTCACCGCTCTCCAAACCTCACCATTCTCCCAACCTCACCGCTCTCCCAACCTCACCATTCTCCAAAGTTCTCCTCTCCCAACTACACCGCTCTCCCAACCTCACCGCTCTCCCAACCTCTCGGCTCTCCCAAACTGACCACTCTCCGAAGTTCACCTATGCTAACCTCACCGTTCTCCCATCCTCACCGCTCTCCCAACCTCACTGCTCTCCCAAGTTCTCCTCTCCTAACGTCACCGCTCCCAAACTCATCCCTCTCCCAACCTCACCGCTCTCCCAACCTCACCGCACTCCCAACCTCACCGCTCTCCCAACCTCACCTCTCTCCCAACCTCACCGCTCTCCGAAATTCAACTATACTAACCTCACCGCTCTCCCAACCTCACCGCTCTCCCAACCCCACCACTCTCCCAAGTTCTCCTCTCCCAACCTCACCGCTCTCGCAGGTTCACCTCTCCAAACCTCACTGCTCTCCCAACCTTACCGCTCTACCAACCTCACCGCTTTTCCAACCTCACTGCTCTCCCAAGTTCACAGCTCTCCCAGGTTCACCACTCTCCCAGGTTCACTGCTTACCCAACCTCACCGCTCTCCCAAACTCACCACTCTCCCATCCTCACCGTTCTCCCAACCTCACCGCTTTCCCAAGTTCTGCTCTTCTAACCTCACCGCTCTCCCAAGTTCTCCTCTCCCAACCTATCCTCTCCCAAACTCATCCTTCTCCCAAACTCATCCCTCTCCCAACCTCACCGCTCTCCCAATCTCACCGTTCTCCCAACCTCACCACTCTCCCAACCTCAACGCACTCCTCAACCTCACCACACTCCCAACCTCTCTGCTCTCCCAACCTCACCGCTCTCCCAAGTTTACCTCTCCTAACCTCATTGCTCTCCCAACCTCACCGCTCTCCAAACCTCACCGTTCTCCCAACCTCACTGCTCTCCCAAGTTCTCCTCTCCTTACCTCACTGCTCTCCCAAGTTCTCCTCTCCTAACCTCACCGCTCCCAAACTCATCCCTCTCCCAACCTCACCGCTCTCCCAACCTCACCGCTCTCCCAACCTCACCGCTCTCCCAACCTCACCGCACTCCCAACCTCTCCGCTCTCCCAACCTCACCGCTCTCCGAAATTCAACTATACTAACCTCACCGCTCTCCCAAGTTCTCCTCTCCCAACCTCACCGCTCTCGCAAGTTCACCTCTCCGAACCTCACTGCTCTCCCAACCTTTCCGCTCTACCAACCTCACCGCTCTTCCAACCTCACTGCTCTCCCAAGTTCACAGCTCTCCCAGGTTCACCGCTCACTCAACCTCACCGCTCTCCCAACCTCACCGCTCTCCCAACCACACCGCTCTCCCAACCTCACTGCTCTCCCAACCTCACCGCTCTCCCAACCTCAACGCACTCCTCAACCTCACCACACTCCCAACCTCTCTGCTCTCCCAACCTCACCGCTCTCCCAAGTTCACCTCTCCTAACCTCACCGCTCTCCCAACCTCACCGCTCTCCAAACCTCAACGTTCTCCCAACCTCACCGCTCTCCCAAGTTCTCCTCTCCTTACCTCACTGCTCTCCCAAGTTCTCCTCTCCTAACGTCACCGCTCCCAAACTCATCCCTCTCCCAACCTCACCGCTCTCCCAAGTTCACCTCTCCCAACCTCACCGCTCTCCAAACCTCACCGTTCTCCCAACCTCACCGCTCTCCCAAGTTCTCCTCTCCTTACCTCACTGCTCTCCCAAGTTCTCCTCTCCTAACGTCACCGCTCCCAAACTCATCCCTCTCCCAACCTCACCGCTCTCCCAACCTCACCGCTCTCCCAACCTCACCGCACTCCAAACCTCACCGCTCTCCAAACCTCACCGCTCTCCGAAGTTCACCTATCCTAACCTCATCGCTCTCCCGACCTCACCGCTCTCCCAACCTCACCACTCTTCCCACCTCACCGGTCTCCCAACCTCACTGCACTCCCAAGTTCTCCTCTCCTAACCTCACCGCTTACAAACGCATCCCAGTCCCAAACTCATCCCTCTCCCAACCTTACCGCACTCCCAACCTCACCGCTCTCCCAACCTCACCGCACTCCCAACCTCTCCGCTCTCCCAACCTCACCGCTCTCCGAAATTCAACTATACTAACCTCACCGCTCTCCCAAGTTCTCCTCTCCCAACCTCACCGCTCTCGCAAGTTTTTCTCTCCGAACCTCACCGCTCTCCCAACCTTTCTGCTCTACCAACCTCACCGCTCTTCCAACCTCACTGCTCTCCCAAGTTCACAGCTCTCCCAGGTTCACCGCTCTCCCAGGTTCACCGCTCACTCAACCTCACCGCTCTCCCAACCTCACCGCTCTACCAACCACACCGCTCTCCCAACCTCACTGCTCTCCCAACCGCACCACTCTCCCGACCTCACCGCTCTCCCGACCTCACCGCTCTCCCAACCTCACCGGTCTCCCAACCTCACCGGTCTCCCAACCTCACCACTCTCCCAAGTTCACCGATCCCAAACTCATCCCTCCCCCAAACTCATCCCTCTCCCAACCTCACCGCACTCCCAACCTCACCGCACTCCCAACTTCTCCGGTCTCCCAAACTCACCGCTCTCCGAAGTTCACCTACACTAATCTCACCGCTCCCCCATCCTCACCGCTCTCCCAACCTCACCGCTCTCCCCAACCTCACCGCTCTCCCAACCTCACCGCTCTCCCAACCTCACCACTCTCCAAACCTCACCACTCTCGCAACCTCACCGCTCTCCCAAGTTCACTCCTCCTTACCTCGCTGCACTCCCAATTTCTCTTCTCCTAACCTCACCGCTCCCAACCTCATCCTTCTACCAAACTCATCCCTCTCCCAACCTCGCCGCTCTCCCAAACACACCACTCTCCCAACCTCACCGCACTCCGAACCTCACCGCTCTCCCAACCTCACCGCTCTCTCAACCTCTCCGCTCTCTGAACTTCACCTAACCTAACCTCACCGCTCTCCCAACCTCACCGCTCTCCCAACCTCACCACTCTCCCAGCCTCACCGCTCTCCCAAGTTCACTTCTCCCAACCTTACCGCTCTCCCAACCTTGCTGCTTCCAAGTTCACCGCTCTCCCAACCTCACCGCTCTTACCACCTCAGCGCTCTCCCAACCTCACTGCTCTCCCAAGTTCTCCTCTCCTAACCTCACCGCTCCCAAACTCATCCCTCTCCCAGACTCATCCCTCTCCCAACCTCACCGCACTCCCAACATCACCGCGCTGCCAACCTCACCGCTCTCCCAAGTTCTCCTCTCCTAAACTCACCGCTCCCATACTCATCCATCTCCCAAACTCATCCCTCTCCCAACCTCACCGCTCTCCCAACCTCACCGCTCTCCCAACCTCTCCGCTCTTCCAACCTCACCGCTCTCCCAGGTTCTCCTCTCCCAACCTCACCGCTCTCGCAAGTTAACCTCTCCTAACCTCACCGCTCTCGAGACCTCATCGCACTCCCAACCGGACCGCTCTCCCAAGTTCACCTCTCCTAACCTCACCGCTCTCCCAACCTCACCGCTCTCCAAACCTCACCATTCTCCCAACCTCACCGCTCTCCCAACCTCACCATTCTCCAAAGTTCTCCTCTCCCAACTACACCGCTCTCCCAACCTCACCGCTCTCCCAACCTCTCGGCTCTCCCAAACTGACCACTCTCCGAAGTTCACCTATGCTAACCTCACCGTTCTCCCATCCTCACCGCTCTCCCAACCTCACTGCACTCCCAACATCACCCCTCTCCCAACCTCTCCGCTCCCCCAACCTCACCGCTCTCGCAAATTCACCTCTCCTAACATCACCGCTCTCCCAAACTCACCGCTCTCCCAACTTCACCGCTCTCCCAAGATCACCGCTCTCCCAGGTTCACTGCACTCCCAGATTCACTGCTCACCCAACCTCACCAGTCTCCCAAACTCACCGCTCTCCCAACCTCACCGCTCTCCCAAGTTCACTTCTCCCAACCTTACCGCTCTCCCAACCTCACCGCACTCCCAAGTTCACTGCTCCCAGGTTCACCGTTCTCCCAACCACACCGCACTGCCAACTGCACCGCTCTCCCAAACTCACCGCACTCCCAACCTCACCGCTCTGCCAATCTCACCGCTGTCCCAACCCCAACGCTTTCCCAACCTCACTGCTCTCCCAACCTCACCGCTCTCCCAACCTCACCGCTCTCCCAACCTCACCGCTCTCCCAACCTCAGCGCTCTCCCATCCTCACCGCTCTCCCAGGTTCTACTCTCCTAACCTCTCCGCTCCCACGCTCATCCCTCTCCCAAACTCATTCCTCTCCCAACCTCACCGCTCTCCCAACCTCACCGCTCTCCCAACCTCACCGCTTTCCCAACCTCACCGCTCTCCCAACCTCACCGCTCTCCCAAGTTCTCATCTCCTAACCTCTCCGCTCCCAAGCTCATTCCTCTCCCAAACTCATCCCTCTCCCAACCTCACCGCTCTCCCAACCTCACCGCTCTCCCAACCTCACCGCTCTCCCAACCTCACCACTCTCCAAACCTCACCACTCTCGCAACCTCACCGCTCTCCCAAGTTCACTCCTCCTTACCTCACTGCACTCCCAATTTCTCTTCTCCTAACCTCACCGCTCCCAACCTCATCCTTCTACCAAACTCATCCCTCTCCCAACCTCGCCGCTCTCCCAAACACACCACTCTCCCAACCTCACCGCACTCCGAACCTCACCGCTCTCCCAACCTCACCGCTCTCTCAACCTCTCCGCTCTCTGAACTTCACCTAACCTAACCTCACCGCTCTCCCAACCTCACCGCTCTCCCAACCTCACCACTCTCCCAGCCTCACCGCTCTCCCAAGTTCACTTCTCCCAACCTTACCGCTCTCCCAACCTTGCTGCTTCCAAGTTCACCGCTCTCCCGACCTCACCGCGCTCCCAACCTCACAGCACCCCCAACCTCACCGCTCTCCCAACCTCTCCGCTCTCCCAACCTCACCGCTCTCCCAAGTTCACCTCTACTAACCTCACTGCTCTCCCAAACTCACCGCTCTCCAAACCTCACCACTCTCCCAACCTCAACGCTCTCCCAACCTCACTGCTCTCCCAAGTTCTCCTCTCCTTACCTCACTGCTCTCCCAAGTTCTCCTCTCCTAACCTCACCGCTCCCAAACTCATCCCTCTCCCAAACTCATCCCTGTCCCAAACTCACCGCTCTCCCAACCTCATCGCTCTCCCAACCTCACCGCACTCCCAATCTCACTGCTCTCCCAACCTCACCGCTCTCCCAACCTCACCGCTCTTACCACCTCAGCGCTCTCCCAACCTCACCGCTCTCCCAACCTCTCGGCTCTCCCAAACTGACCACTCTCCGAAGTTCACCTATGCTAACCTCACCGTTCTCCCATCCTCACCGCTCTCCCAACCTCACTGCTCTCCCAAGTTCTCCTCTCCTAACGTCACCGCTCCCAAACTCATCCCTCTCCCAACCTCACCGCTCTCCCAACCTCACCGCACTCCCAACCTCACCACTCTCCCAAGTTCTCCTCTCCCAACCTCACCGCTCTCCCAACCTCACCGCTCTCCGAAATTCAACTATACTAACCTCACCGCTCTCCCAACCTCACCGCTCTCCCAACCTCACCACTCTCCCAAGTTCTCCTCTCCCAACCTCACCGCTCTCGCAGGTTCACCTCTCCAAACCTCACTGCTCTCCCAACCTTACCGCTCTACCAACCTCACCGCTTTTCCAACCTCACTGCTCTCCCAAGTTCACAGCTCTCCCAGGTTCACCACTCTCCCAGGTTCACTGCTTACCCAACCTCACCGCTCTCCCAAACTCACCACTCTCCCATCCTCACCGTTCTCCCAACCTCACCGCTTTCCCAAGTTCTGCTCTTCTAACCTCACCGCTCTCCCAAGTTCTCCTCTCCCAACCTATCCTCTCCCAAACTCATCCTTCTCCCAAACTCATCCCTCTCCCAACCTCACCGCTCTCCCAATCTCACCGTTCTCCCAACCTCACCACTCTCCCAACCTCAACGCACTCCTCAACATCACCACACTCCCAACCTCTCTGCTCACCCAACCTCACCGCTCTCCCAAGTTCACCTCTCCTAACCTCATTGCTCTCCCAACCTCACCGCTCTCCAAACCTCACCGTTCTCCCAACCTCACTGCTCTCCCAAGTTCTCCTCTCCTAACCTCACCGCTCCCAAACTCATCCCTCTCCCAACCTCACCGCTCTCCCAACCTCACCGCTCTCCCAACCTCACCGCTCTCCCAACCTCACCGCACTCCCAACCTCTCCGCTCTCCCAACCTCACCGCTCTCCGAAATTCAACTATACTAACCTCACCGCTCTCCCAAGTTCTCCTCTCCCAACCTCACCGCTCTCGCAAGTTCACCTCTCCGAACCTCACTGCTCTCCCAACCTTTCCGCTCTACCAACCTCACCACTCTTCCAACCTCACTGCTCTCCCAAGTTCACAGCTCTCCCAGGTTCACCGCTCACTCAACCTCACCGCTCTCCCAACCTTTCCGCTCTACCAACCTCACCGCTCTTCCAACCTCACTGCTCTCCCAAGTTCACAGCTCTCCCAGGTTCACCGCTCACTCAACCTCACCGCTCTCCCAACCTCTCTGCTCTCCCAACCACACCGTTCTCCCAACCTCACTGCTCTCCCAACCTCACCGCTCTCCCAACCTCAACGCACTCCTCAACCTCACCACACTCCCAACCTCTCTGCTCTCCCAACCTCACCACTCTCCCAAGTTCACCTCTCCTAACCTCACCGCTCTCCCAACCTCACCGCTCTCCAAACCTCACCGTTCTCCCAACCTCACCGCTCTCCCAAGTTCTCCTCTCCTTACCTCACTGCTCTCCCAAGTTCTCCTCTCCTAACGTCACCGCTCCCAAACTCATCCCTCTCCCAACCTCACCGCTCTCCCAACCTCACCGCTCTCCCAACCTCACCGCACTCCAAACCTCACCGCTCTCCAAACCTCACCGCTCTCCGAAGTTCACCTATCCTAACCTCATCGCTCTCCCGACCTCACCGCTCTCCCAACCTCACCACTCTTCCCACCTCACCGGTCTCCCAACCTCACTGCACTCCCAAGTTCTCCTCTCCTAACCTCACCGCTTACAAACGCATCCCAGTCCCAAACTCATCCCTCTCCCAACCTTACCGCACTCCCAACCTCACCGCTCTCCCAACCTCACCGCACTCCCAACCTCTCCGCTCTCCCAACCTCACCGCTCTCCGAAATTCAACTATACTAACCTCACCGCTCTCCCAAGTTCTCCTCTCCCAACCTCACCGCTCTCGCAAGTTTTTCTCTCCGAACCTCACCGCTCTCCCAACCTTTCTGCTCTACCAACCTCACCGCTCTTCCAACCTCACCGCTCTCCCAACCTCACCGCTCTCCCAACCTCACCCCTCTCCCAACCTCACCCTCTCCCAACCTCACCACTCTCCCAACCCCCCCGCTTTCCCAAACCCACCGCTCTTCCAACCCCACCGCTCTCCCAACCTCACCACTCTCCCATCCTCACCGCTCTCCCAACCTCACAGCACCCCCAACCTCACCGCTCTCCCAACCTCTCCGCTCTCCCAACCTCACCGCTCTCCCAAGTTCACCTCTACTAACCTCACTGCTCTCCCAAACTCACCGCTCTCCAAACCTCACCACTCTCCCAACCTCAACGCTCTCCCAACCTCACCGCTCTCCCAAGTTCTCCTCTCCTTACCTCACTGCTCTCCCAAGTTCTCCTCTCCTAACGTCACCGCTCCCAAACTCATCCCTCTCCCAACCTCACCGCTCTCCCAACCTCACCGCTCTCCCAACCTCACCGCACTCCAAACCTCACCGCTCTCCAAACCTCACCGCTCTCCGAAGTTCACCTATCCTAACCTCATCGCTCTCCCGACCTCACCGCTCTCCCAACCTCACCACTCTTCCCACCTCACCGGTCTCCCAACCTCACTGCACTCCCAAGTTCTCCTCTCCTAACCTCACCGCTTACAAACGCATCCCAGTCCCAAACTCATCCCTCTCCCAACCTTACCGCACTCCCAACCTCACCGCTCTCCCAACCTCACCGCACTCCCAACCTCTCCGCTCTCCCAACCTCACCGCTCTCCGAAATTCAACTATACTAACCTCACCGCTCTCCCAAGTTCTCCTCTCCCAACCTCACCGCTCTCGCAAGTTTTTCTCTCCGAACCTCACCGCTCTCCCAACCTTTCTGCTCTACCAACCTCACCGCTCTTCCAACCTCACTGCTCTCCCAAGTTCACAGCTCTCCCAGGTTCACCGCTCTCCCAGGTTCACCGCTCACTCAACCTCACCGCTCTCCCAACCTCACCCCTCTACCAACCACACCGCTCTCCCAACCTCACTGCTCTCCCAACCGCACCACTCTCCCGACCTCACCGCTCTCCCGACCTCACCGCTCTCCCAACCTCACCGGTCTCCCAACCTCACCGGTCTCCCAACCTCACCACTCTCCCAAGTTCACCGATCCCAAACTCATCCCTCCCCCAAACTCATCCCTCTCCCAACCTCACCGCACTCCCAACCTCACCGCACTCCCAACTTCTCCGGTCTCCCAAACTCACCGCTCTCCGAAGTTCACCTACACTAATCTCACCGCTCCCCCATCCTCACCGCTCTCCCAACCTCACCGCTCTCCCAACCTCACCGCTCTCCCAACCTCACCGCTCTCCCAACCTCACCGCTCTCCCAACCTCACCACTCTCCAAACCTCACCACTCTCGCAACCTCACCGCTCTCCCAAGTTCACTCCTCCTTACCTCGCTGCACTCCCAATTTCTCTTCTCCTAACCTCACCGCTCCCAACCTCATCCTTCTACCAAACTCATCCCTCTCCCAACCTCGCCGCTCTCCCAAACACACCACTCTCCCAACCTCACCGCACTCCGAACCTCACCGCTCTCCCAACCTCACCGCTCTCTCAACCTCTCCGCTCTCTGAACTTCACCTAACCTAACCTCACCGCTCTCCCAACCTCACCGCTCTCCCAACCTCACCACTCTCCCAGCCTCACCGCTCTCCCAAGTTCACTTCTCCCAACCTTACCGCTCTCCCAACCTTGCTGCTTCCAAGTTCACCGCTCTCCCAACCTCACCGCTCTTACCACCTCAGCGCTCTCCCAACCTCACTGCTCTCCCAAGTTCTCCTCTCCTAACATCACCGCTCCCAAACTCATCCCTCTCCCAGACTCATCCCTCTCCCAACCTCACCGCACTCCCAACATCACCGCGCTGCCAACCTCACCGCTCTCCCAAGTTCTCCTCTCCTAAACTCACCGCTCCCATACTCATCCATCTCCCAAACTCATCCCTCTCCCAACCTCACCGCTCTCCCAACCTCACCGCTCTCCCAACCTCTCCGCTCTTCCAACCTCACCGCTCTCCCAGGTTCTCCTCTCCCAACCTCACCGCTCTCGCAAGTTAACCTCTCCTAACCTCACCGCTCTCGAGACCTCATCGCACTCCCAACCGGACCGCTCTCCCAAGTTCACCTCTCCTAACCTCACCGCTCTCCCAACCTCACCGCTCTCCAAACCTCACCATTCTCCCAACCTCACCGCTCTCCCAACCTCACCATTCTCCAAAGTTCTCCTCTCCCAACTACACCGCTCTCCCAACCTCACCGCTCTCCCAACCTCTCGGCTCTCCCAAACTGACCACTCTCCGAAGTTCACCTATGCTAACCTCACCGTTCTCCCATCCTCACCGCTCTCCCAACCTCACTGCACTCCCAACATCACCCCTCTCCCAACCTCTCCGCTCCCCCAACCTCACCGCTCTCGCAAATTCACCTCTCCTAACATCACCGCTCTCCCAAACTCACCGCTCTCCCAACTTCACCGCTCTCCCAAGATCACCGCTCTCCCAGGTTCACTGCACTCCCAGATTCACTGCTCACCCAACCTCACCAGTCTCCCAAACTCACCGCTCTCCCAACCTCACCGCTCTCCCAAGTTCACTTCTCCCAACCTTACCGCTCTCCCAACCTCACCGCACTCCCAAGTTCACTGCTCCCAAGTTCACCGTTCTCCCAACCACACCGCACTGCCAACTGCACCGCTCTCCCAAACTCACCGCACTCCCAACCTCACCGCTCTGCCAATCTCACCGCTGTCCCAACCCCAACGCTTTCCCAACCTCACTGCTCTCCCAACCTCACCGCTCTCCCAACCTCACCGCTCTCCCAACCTCACCGCTCTCCCAACCTCAGCGCTCTCCCATCCTCACCGCTCTCCCAGGTTCTACTCTCCTAACCTCTCCGCTCCCACGCTCATCCCTCTCCCAAACTCATTCCTCTCCCAACCTCACCGCTCTCCCAACCTCACCGCTCTCCCAACCTCACCGCTTTCCCAACCTCACCGCTCTCCCAACCTCACCGCTCTCCCAAGTTCTCATCTCCTAACCTCTCCGCTCCCAAGCTCATTCCTCTCCCAAACTCATCCCTCTCCCAACCTCACCGCTCTCCCAACCTCACCGCTCTCCCAACCTCACCGCTCTCCCAACCTCACCACTCTCCAAACCTCACCACTCTCGCAACCTCACCGCTCTCCCAAGTTCACTCCTCCTTACCTCACTGCACTCCCAATTTCTCTTCTCCTAACCTCACCGCTCCCAACCTCATCCTTCTACCAAACTCATCCCTCTCCCAACCTCGCCGCTCTCCCAAACACACCACTCTCCCAACCTCACCGCACTCCGAACCTCACCGCTCTCCCAACCTCACCGCTCTCTCAACCTCTCCGCTCTCTGAACTTCACCTAACCTAACCTCACCGCTCTCCCAACCTCACCGCTCTCCCAACCTCACCACTCTCCCAGCCTCACCGCTCTCCCAAGTTCACTTCTCCCAACCTTACCGCTCTCCCAACCTTGCTGCTTCCAAGTTCACCGCTCTCCCAACCTCACCGCTCTTACCACCTCAGCGCTCTCCCAACCTCACTGCTCTCCCAAGTTCTCCTCTCCTAACCTCACCGCTCCCAAACTCATCCCTCTCCCAGACTCATCCCTCTCCCAACCTCACCGCACTCCCAACATCACCGCGCTGCCAACCTCACCGCTCTCCCAAGTTCTCCTCTCCTAAACTCACCGCTCCCATACTCATCCATCTCCCAAACTCATCCCTCTCCCAACCTCACCGCTCTCCCAACCTCACCGCTCTCCCAACCTCTCCGCTCTTCCAACCTCACCGCTCTCCCAGGTTCTCCTCTCCCAACCTCACCGCTCTCGCAAGTTAACCTCTCCTAACCTCACCGCTCTCGAGACCTCATCGCACTCCCAACCGGACCGCTCTCCCAAGTTCACCTCTCCTAACCTCACCGCTCTCCCAACCTCACCGCTCTCCAAACCTCACCATTCTCCCAACCTCACCGCTCTCCCAACCTCACCATTCTCCAAAGTTCTCCTCTCCCAACTACACCGCTCTCCCAACCTCACCGCTCTCCCAACCTCTCGGCTCTCCCAAACTGACCACTCTCCGAAGTTCACCTATGCTAACCTCACCGTTCTCCCATCCTCACCGCTCTCCCAACCTCACTGCACTCCCAACATCACCCCTCTCCCAACCTCTCCGCTCCCCCAACCTCACCGCTCTCGCAAATTCACCTCTCCTAACATCACCGCTCTCCCAAACTCACCGCTCTCCCAACTTCACCGCTCTCCCAAGATCACCGCTCTCCCAGGTTCACTGCACTCCCAGATTCACTGCTCACCCAACCTCACCAGTCTCCCAAACTCACCGCTCTCCCAACCTCACCGCTCTCCCAAGTTCACTTCTCCCAACCTTACCGCTCTCCCAACCTCACCGCACTCCCAAGTTCACTGCTCCCAAGTTCACCGTTCTCCCAACCACACCGCACTGCCAACTGCACCGCTCTCCCAAACTCACCGCACTCCCAACCTCACCGCTCTGCCAATCTCACCGCTGTCCCAACCCCAACGCTTTCCCAACCTCACTGCTCTCCCAACCTCACCGCTCTCCCAACCTCACCGCTCTCCCAACCTCACCGCTCTCCCAACCTCAGCACTCTCCCATCCTCACCGCTCTCCCAGGTTCTACTCTCCTAACCTCTCCGCTCCCACGCTCATCCCTCTCCCAAACTCATTCCTCTCCCAACCTCACCGCTCTCCCAACCTCACCGCTCTCCCAACCTCACCGCTTTCCCAACCTCACCGCTCTCCCAACCTCACCGCTCTCCCAAGTTCTCATCTCCTAACCTCTCCGCTCCCAAGCTCATTCCTCTCCCAAACCCATCCCTCTCCCAACCTCACCGCTCTCCCAACCTCACCGCTCTCCCAACCTCACCGCTCTCCCAACCTCACCACTCTCCAAACCTCACCACTCTCGCAACCTCACCGCTCTCCCAAGTTCACTCCTCCTTACCTCACTGCACTCCCAATTTCTCTTCTCCTAACCTCACCGCTCGCAACCTCATCCTTCTACCAAACTCATCCCTCTCCCAACCTCGCCGCTCTCCCAAACACACCACTCTCCCAACCTCACCGCACTCCGAACCTCACCGCTCTCCCAACCTCACCGCTCTCTCAACCTCTCCGCTCTCTGAACTTCACCTAACCTAACCTCACCGCTCTCCCAACCTCACCGCTCTCCCCAACCTCACCACTCTCCCAGCCTCACCGCTCTCCCAAGTTCACTTCTCCCAACCTTACCGCTCTCCCAACCTTGCTGCTTCCAAGTTCACCGCTCTCCCGACCTCACCGCGCTCCCAACCTCACAGCACCCCCAACCTCACCGCTCTCCCAACCTCTCCGCTCTCCCAACCTCACCGCTCTCCCAAGTTCACCTCTACTAACCTCACTGCTCTCCCAAACTCACCGCTCTCCAAACCTCACCACTCTCCCAACCTCAACGCTCTCCCAACCTCACTGCTCTCCCAAGTTCTCCTCTCCTTACCTCACTGCTCTCCCAAGTTCTCCTCTCCTAACCTCACCGCTCCCAAACTCATCCCTCTCCCAAACTCATCCCTGTCCCAAACTCACCGCTCTCCCAACCTCATCGCTCTCCCAACCTCACCGCACTCCCAATCTCACTGCTCTCCCAACCTCACCGCTCTCCCAACCTCACCGCTCTTACCACCTCAGCGCTCTCCCAACCTCACTGCTCTCCCAAGTTCTCCTCTCCTAACCTCACCGCTCCCAAACTCATCCCTCTCCCAAACTCATCCCTCTCCCAACCTCACTGCTCTCCCATCCTCACCGCTCAGCCAACCTCACCGCTCTCCCAACCTCACCGCTCTCCCAACCTCTCCGCTCTTCCAACCTCACCGCTCTCCCAGGTTCTCCTCTCCCAACCTCACCGCTCTCGCAAGTTAACCTCTCCTAACCTCACCGCTCTCGAGACCTCATCGCACTCCCAACCGGACCGCTCTCCCAAGTTCACCTCTCCTAACCTCACCGCTCTCCCAACCTCACCGCTCTCCAAACCTCACCATTCTCCCAACCTCACCGCTCTCCCAACCTCACCATTCTCCAAAGTTCTCCTCTCCCAACTACACCGCTCTCCCAACCTCACCGCTCTCCCAACCTCTCGGCTCTCCCAAACTGACCACTCTCCGAAGTTCACCTATGCTAACCTCACCGTTCTCCCATCCTCACCGCTCTCCCAACCTCACTGCTCTCCCAAGTTCTCCTCTCCTAACGTCACCGCTCCCAAACTCATCCCTCTCCCAACCTCACCGCTCTCCCAACCTCACCGCACTCCCAACCTCACCGCACTCCCAACCTCACCACTCTCCCAAGTTCTCCTCTCCCAACCTCACCGCTCTCCCAACCTCACCGCTCTCCGAAATTCAACTATACTAACCTCACCGCTCTCCCAACCTCACCGCTCTCCCAACCTCACCACTCTCCCAAGTTCTCCTCTCCCAACCTCACCGCTCTCGCAGGTTCACCTCTCCAAACCTCACTGCTCTCCCAACCTTACCGCTCTACCAACCTCACCGCTTTTCCAACCTCACTGCTCTCCCAAGTTCACAGCTCTCCCAGGTTCACCACTCTCCCAGGTTCACTGCTTACCCAACCTCACCGCTCTCCCAAACTCACCACTCTCCCATCCTCACCGTTCTCCCAACCTCACCGCTTTCCCAAGTTCTGCTCTTCTAACCTCACCGCTCTCCCAAGTTCTCCTCTCCCAACCTATCCTCTCCCAAACTCATCCTTCTCCCAAACTCATCCCTCTCCCAACCTCACCGCTCTCCCAATCTCACCGTTCTCCCAACCTCACCACTCTCCCAACCTCAACGCACTCCTCAACATCACCACACTCCCAACCTCTCTGCTCACCCAACCTCACCGCTCTCCCAAGTTCACCTCTCCTAACCTCATTGCTCTCCCAACCTCACCGCTCTCCAAACCTCACCGTTCTCCCAACCTCACCGCTCTCCCAAGTTCTCCTCTCCTTACCTCACTGCTCTCCCAAGTTCTCCTCTCCTAACCTCACCGCTCCCAAACTCATCCCTCTCCCAACCTCACCGCTCTCCCAACCTCACCGCTCTCCCAACCTCACCGCTCTCCCAACCTCACCGCACTCCCAACCTCACCGCTCTCCCAACCTCACCGCTCTCCGAAATTCAACTATACTAACCTCACCGCTCTCCCAAGTTCTCCTCTCCCAACCTCACCGCTCTCGCAAGTTCACCTCTCCGAACCTCACTGCTCTCCCAACCTTTCCGCTCTACCAACCTCACCACTCTTCCAACCTCACTGCTCTCCCAAGTTCACAGCTCTCCCAGGTTCACCGCTCACTCAACCTCACCGCTCTCCCAACCTTTCCGCTCTACCAACCTCACCGCTCTTCCAACCTCACTGCTCTCCCAAGTTCACAGCTCTCCCAGGTTCACCGCTCACTCAACCTCACCGCTCTCCCAACCTCACCGCTCTCCCAACCACACCGTTCTCCCAACCTCACTGCTCTCCCAACCTCACCGCTCTCCCAACCTCAACGCACTCCTCAACCTCACCACACTCCCAACCTCTCTGCTCTCCCAACCTCACCACTCTCCCAAGTTCACCTCTCCTAACCTCACCGCTCTCCCAACCTCACCGCTCTCCAAACCTCACCGTTCTCCCAACCTCACCGCTCTCCCAAGTTCTCCTCTCCTTACCTCACTGCTCTCCCAAGTTCTCCTCTCCTAACGTCACCGCTCCCAAACTCATCCCTCTCCCAACCTCACCGCTCTCCCAACCTCACCGCTCTCCCAACCTCACCGCACTCCAAACCTCACCGCTCTCCAAACCTCACCGCTCTCCGAAGTTCACCTATCCTAACCTCATCGCTCTCCCGACCTCACCGCTCTCCCAACCTCACCACTCTTCCCACCTCACCGGTCTCCCAACCTCACTGCACTCCCAAGTTCTCCTCTCCTAACCTCACCGCTTACAAACGCATCCCAGTCCCAAACTCATCCCTCTCCCAACCTTACCGCACTCCCAACCTCACCGCTCTCCCAACCTCACCGCACTCCCAACCTCTCCGCTCTCCCAACCTCACCGCTCTCCGAAATTCAACTATACTAACCTCACCGCTCTCCCAAGTTCTCCTCTCCCAACCTCACCGCTCTCGCAAGTTTTTCTCTCCGAACCTCACCGCTCTCCCAACCTTTCTGCTCTACCAACCTCACCGCTCTTCCAACCTCACTGCTCTCCCAAGTTCACAGCTCTCCCAGGTTCACCGCTCTCCCAGGTTCACCGCTCACTCAACCTCACCGCTCTCCCAACCTCACCGCTCTACCAACCACACCGCTCTCCCAACCTCACTGCTCTCCCAACCGCACCGCTCTCCCGACCTCACCGCTCTCCCGACCTCACCGCTCTCCCAACCTCACCGGTCTCCCAACCTCACCGGTCTCCCAACCTCACCACTCTCCCAAGTTCACCGATCCCAAACTCATCCCTCCCCCAAACTCATCCCTCTCCCAACCTCACCGCACTCCCAACCTCACCGCACTCCCAACTTCTCCGGTCTCCCAAACTCACCGCTCTCCGAAGTTCACCTACACTAATCTCACCGCTCCCCCATCCTCACCGCTCTCCCAACCTCACCGCTCTCCCAACCTCACCGCTCTCCCAACCTCACTGCACTCGCAACCTCACCGCTCTCCCATCCTTACCGCTCTCCCGACCTCACCGCCATCCCAACCTCCCAGCTCTCCCAACCTCACCGCTCTCCCAACCTCTCCTCTCTCCGAACCTCACCGCTCTCCCAGCCTCACCGCTCTCCTACCTCACCGCTCACCCAACCTCACCACTCTCCCAAGTTCACTTCTCCCAACCTCATCTCTCTCCCAAATTCACTGCTCCCAAGTTCACCCCTCTCCCAACCTCACACCTCTCCCAACCTCACCGCTCTCCCAACCTCACCGCTCTCCCAACCTCACCTCTCCCTACCTCACCGCTCTCCCAACCTCACCCCTGTGCCAACCTCACCCCTCTGCCAACCTCACCCCTCTGCCAACCTCACCTTTCTCCCAACCTCACCGCTCTCCCAACCTCACCGCTCTCCCAACCTCACCCCTCTCCCAACCTCACCCTCTCCCAACCTCACCACTCTCCCAACCCCCCCGCTTTCCCAAACCCACCGCTCTTCCAACCCCACCGCTCTCCCAACCTCACCACTCTCCCATCCTCACCGCTCTCCCAACCTCACAGCACACCCAACCTCACCGCTCTCCCAACCTCTCCGCTCTCCCAACCTCACCGCTCTCCCAAGTTCACCTCTACTAACCTCACTGCTCTCCCAAACTCACCGCTCTCCAAACCTCACCACTCTCCCAACCTCAACGCTCTCCCAACCTCACTGCTCTCCCAAGTTCTCCTCTCCTTACCTCACTGCTCTCCCAAGTTCTCCTCTCCTAACCTCACCGCTCCCAAACTCATCCCTCTCCCAAACTCATCCCTGTCCCAAACTCACCGCTCTCCCAACCTCATCGCTCTCCCAACCTCACCGCACTCCCAATCTCACTGCTCTCCCAACCTCACCGTTCTCCGAAGCTGACCTATACTAACCTCACCGGTCTCCCAACCTCAGCGCTCTCCCAACCTCACTGCTCTCCCAAGTTCTCCTCTCCTAACCTCACCGCTCCCAAACTCATCCCTCTCCCAGACTCATCCCTCTCCCAACCTCACCGCACTCCCAACATCACCGCGCTGCCAACCTCACCGCTCTCCCAAGTTCTCCTCTCCTAAACTCACCGCTCCCATACTCATCCATCTCCCAAACTCATCCCTCTCCCAACCTCACCGCTCTCCCAACCTCCCCGTTCTCCCAACCTCACCGCATTCCCAACCTCACTGCTATCCCAACATCTCCGCTCTCCCAATCTCACCGCTCTCCCATCCTCACCGCTCAGCCAACCTCACCGCACTCCCAACCTCACCGCTCTCCCAACCTCTCCGCTCTTCCAACCTCACCGCTCTCCCAGGTTCTCCTCTCCCAACCTCACCGCTCTCGCAAGTTAACCTCTCCTAACCTCACCGCTCTCGAGACCTCATCGCACTCCCAACCGGACCGCTCTCCCAAGTTCACCTCTCCTAACCTCACCGCTCTCCCAACCTCACCGCTCTCCAAACCTCACCATTCTCCCAACCTCACCGCTCTCCCAACCTCACCATTCTCCAAAGTTCTCCTCTCCCAACTACACCGCTCTCCCAACCTCACCGCTCTCCCAACCTCTCGGCTCTCCCAAACTGACCACTCTCCGAAGTTCACCTATGCTAACCTCACCGTTCTCCCATCCTCACCGCTCTCCCAACCTCACTGCTCTCCCAAGTTCTCCTCTCCTAACGTCACCGCTCCCAAACTCATCCCTCTCCCAACCTCACCGCTCTCCCAACCTCACCGCACTCCCAACCTCACCGCTCTCCCAACCTCACCGCTCTCCCAACCTCACCGCTCTCCGAAATTCAACTATACTAACCTCACCGCTCTCCCAACCTCACCGCTCTCCCAACCTCACCACTCTCCCAAGTTCTCCTCTCCCAACCTCACCGCTCTCGCAGGTTCACCTCTCCAAACCTCACTGCTCTCCCAACCTTACCGCTCTACCAACCTCACCGCTTTTCCAACCTCACTGCTCTCCCAAGTTCACAGCTCTCCCAGGTTCACCACTCTCCCAGGTTCACTGCTTACCCAACCTCACCGCTCTCCCAAACTCACCACTCTCCCATCCTCACCGTTCTCCCAACCTCACCGCTTTCCCAAGTTCTGCTCTTCTAACCTCACCGCTCTCCCAAGTTCTCCTCTCCCAACCTATCCTCTCCCAAACTCATCCTTCTCCCAAACTCATCCCTCTCCCAACCTCACCGCTCTCCCAACCTCACCGCTCTCCCAACCTCACCGCTCTGGCAACCTCACCGCTCTCCCAAACTCACCACTCTCCCATCCTCACCGTTCTCCCAACCTCACCGCTTTCCCAAGTTCTGCTCTTCTAACCTCACCGCTCTCCCAAGTTCTCCTCTCCCAACCTATCCTCTCCCAAACTCATCCTTCTCCCAAACTCATCCCTCTCCCAACCTCACCGCTCTCCCAACCTCACCGTTCTCCCAACCTCACCACTCTCCCAACCTCAACGCACTCCTCAACCTCACCACACTCCCAACCTCTCTGCTCTCCCAACGTCACCGCTCTCCCAAGTTCACCTCTCCTAACCTCACCGCTCTCCCAACCTCACCGCTCTCCAAACCTCACCGTTCTCCCAACCTCACCGCTCTCCCAAGTTCTCCTCTCATTACCTCACTGCTCTCCCAAGTTCTCCTCTCCTAACGTCACCGCTCCCAAACTCATCCCTCTCCCAACCTCACCGCTCTCCCAACCTCACCGCTCTCCCAACCTCACCACACTCCAAACCTCACCGCTCTCCAAACCTCACCGCTCTCCGAAGCTCACCTATCCTAACCTCATCGCTCTCCCGACCTCACCGCTCTCCCAACCTCACCACTCTTCCCACCTCACCGGTCTCCCAAACTCACTGCACTCCCATGTTCTCCTCTCCTAACCTCACCGCTCTCCCAAGTTCCCCTCTCCTAACCTCACCGCTCACAAACACATCCCTCTCCCAAACTCATCCCTCTCCCAACCTTACCGCACTCCCAACCTCACCGCTCTCCCAACCTCACCGCACTCCCAACCTCTCCGCTCTCCCAACCTCACCGCTCTCCGAAATTCAACTATACTAACCTCACCGCTCTCCCAAGTTCTCCTCTCCGAACCTCACCGCTCTCCCAACCTTTCCGCTCTACCAACCTCACCGCTCTTCCAACCTCACTGCTCTCCCAAGTTCACAGCTCTCCCAGGTTCACCGCTCTCCCAGGTTCACCGCTCACTCAACCTCACCGCTCTCCCAACCTCACCGCTCTCCCAACCACACCGCTCTCCCAACCTCACTACTCTCCCAACCTCACCGCTCTCCCAACCTCAACGCACTCCTCAACCTCACCACACTCCCAACCTCACTACTCTCCCAACCTCACCGCTCTCCCAACCTCACCGCTCTCCCAACCTCAGCGCTCTCCCATCCTCACCGCTCTCCCAGGTTCTCCTCTCCTAACCTCTGCGCTCCCAAGCTCATCCCTCTCCCAAACTCATCCCTCTCCCAACCTCACTGCTCACCCAACCTCACCGCTCTCCCAACCTCACTGCTCTCCCATCCTCACCGCTCTCCCAACCTCACCGCTCTCCCAAGTTCTACTCTCCTAACCTCTCCGCTCCCACGCTCATCCCTCTCCCAAACTCATTCCTCTCCCAACCTCACCGCTCTCCCAACCTCACTGCTCTCCCAACCTCACCGCTCTCCCAACCTCACCGCTCTCCCAACCTCACCGCTCTCCCAACCTCACCGCTCTCCCAAGTTCTCATCTCCTAACCTCTCCGCTCCCAAGCTCATTCCTCTCCCAAACTCATCCCTCTCCCAACCTCACCGCTCTCCCAACCTCACCGCTCTCCCAACCTCACCACTCTCCAAACCTCACCACTCTCGCAACCTCACCGCTCTCCCAAGTTCACTCCTCCTTACCTCACTGCACTCCCAATTTCTCTTCTCCTAACCTCACCGCTCCCAACCTCATCCTTCTACCAAACTCATCCCTCTCCCAACCTCGCCGCTCTCCCAAACACACCACTCTCCCAACCTCACCGCACTCCGAACCTCACCGCTCTCCCAACCTCACCGCTCTCTCAACCTCTCCGCTCTCTGAACTTCACCTATCCTAACCTCACCGCTCTCCCAACCTCACCGCTCTCCCAACCTCACCGCTCTCCCAACCTCACCACTCTCCCAGCCTCACCGCTCTCCCAAGTTCACTTCTCCCAACCTTACCGCTCTCCCAACCTTGCTGCTTCCAAGTTCACCGCTCTCCCGACCTCACCGCGCTCCCAACCTCACAGCACCCCCAACCTCACCGCTCTCCCAACCTCACCGCTCTCCCAACCTCACAGCTCTCCCAACCTCACCGCTCTCCCAACCTCACCGCTCTCCCAACCTCACCGCTCTCCCAACCTCACCGCTCTCCCAAGTTTACCGCTCCCAAGTTCACCGCTCTCCCAACCTCATCGGACTCCCAACCTCACTGCTCTCCAAACCTCACCGCTCTCCCAACCCCACCGCTTTCCCAACACCACCGCTCTCCCAACCTCACCACTCTCCCATCCTCACCGCATTACCAAACTCAGCGCTCTCCCAACCTCACCGCTCTCCCAACCTCACCGCTCTCCCAACCTCACCGCTCTCCCAACCTCACCGCTCTCCCAACCTCACCGCTCTCCCAACCTCACCGCTCTCCCAAGTTCACCTCTACTAACCTCACTGCTCTCCCAAACTCACCGCTCTCCAAACCTCACCACTCTCCCAACCTCAACGCTCTCCCAACCTCACCGCTCTCCCAAGTTCTCCTCTCCTAACCTCACCGCTCCCAAACTCATCCCTCTCCCAAACTCATCCCTGTCCCAAATTCACCGCTCTCCCAACATCACCGCTCTCCCAACCTCACCGCTCTCCCAACCTCCCCGCACTCCCAACCTCACCGCTCTTACCACCTCAGCGCTCTCCCAACCTCACTGCTCTCCCAAGTTCTCCTCTCCTAACCTCACCGCTCCCAAACTCATCCCTCTCCCAGACTCATCCCTCTCCCAAACTCATCCCTCTCCCAACATCACCGCGCTGCCAACCTCACCGCTCTCCCAAGTTCTCCTCTCCTAACCTCACCGCTCCCAAACTCATCCCTCTCCCAAACTCATCCCTGTCCCAAACTCACCGCTCTCCCAACCTCATCGCTCTCCCAACCTCACCGCTCTCCCAACCTCACCGCACTCCCAATCTCACTGCTCTCCCAACCTCACCGCTCTCCCAACCTCACCGCACTCCCAACATCACCGCGCTGCCAACCTCACCGCTCTCCCAAGTTCTCCTCTCCTAAACTCACCGCTCCCATACTCATCCATCTCCCAAACTCATCCCTCTCCCAACCTCACCGCTCTCCCAAACTCATCTCTCTCCCAACCTCACCGCTCTCCCAACCTCCCCGTTCTCCCAACCTCACCGCATTCCCAACCTCACTGCTATCCCAACATCTCCGCTCTCCCAATCTCACCGCTCTCCCATCCTCACCGCTCAGCCAACCTCACCGCACTCCCAACCTCACCGCTCTCCCAACCTCTCCGCTCTTCCAACCTCACCGCTCTCCCAGGTTCTCCTCTCCCAACCTCACCGCTCTCGCAAGTTAACCTCTCCTAACCTCACCGCTCTCGAGACCTCATCGCACTCCCAACCGGACCGCTCTCCCAAGTTCACCTCTCCTAACCTCACCGCTCTCCCAACCTCACCGCTCTCCAAACCTCACCATTCTCCCAACCTCACCGCTCTCCCAACCTCACCATTCTCCAAAGTTCTCCTCTCCCAACTACACCGCTCTCCCAACCTCACCGCTCTCCCAACCTCTCGGCTCTCCCAAACTGACCACTCTCCGAAGTTCACCTATGCTAACCTCACCGTTCTCCCATCCTCACCGCTCTCCCAACCTCACTGCTCTCCCAAGTTCTCCTCTCCTAACGTCACCGCTCCCAAACTCATCCCTCTCCCAACATCACCCCTCTCCCAACCTCTCCGCTCCCCCAACCTCACCGCACTCCCAACCTCACCGCTCTCCCAACCTCACCGCTCTCCCAACCTCACCGCTCTCCGAAATTCAACTATACTAACCTCACCGCTCTCCCAACCTCACCGCTCTCCCAACCTCACCACTCTCCCAAGTTCTCCTCTCCCAACCTCACCGCTCTCGCAGGTTCACCTCTCCTAACCTCACTGCTCTCCCAACCTTACCGCTCTACCAACCTCACCGCTCTTCCAACCTCACTGCTCTCCCAAGTTCACAGCTCTCCCAGGTTCACCACTCTCCCAGGTTCACTGCTTACCCAACCTCACCGCTCTCCCAAACTCACCACTCTCCCATCCTCACCGTTCTCCCAACCTCACCGCTTTCCCAAGTTCTGCTCTTCTAACCTCACCGCTCTCCCAAGTTCTCCTCTCCCAACCTATCCTCTCCCAATCTCATCCTTCTCCCAAACTCATCCCTCTCCCAACCTCACCGCTCTCCCAACCTCACCGTTCTCCCAACCTCACCGTTCTCCCAACCTCACCACTCTCCCAACCTCAACGCACTCCTCAACCTCACCACACTCCCAACCTCTCTGCTCTCCCAACCTCACCGCTCTCCCAAGTTCACCTCTCCTAACCTCACCGCTCTCCCAACCTCACCGCTCTCCAAACCTCAACGTTCTCCCAACCTCACCGCTCTCCCAAGTTCTCCACTCCTTACCTCACTGCTCTCCCAAGTTCTCCTCTCCTAACGTCACCTCTCCCAAACTCATCCCTCTCCCAACCTCACCGCTCTCCCAACCTCACCGCTCTCCCAACCTCACCACACTCCAAACCTTACCGCTCTCCAAACCTCACCGCTCTCCGAAGTTCACCTATCCTAACCTCATCGCTCTCCCGACCTCACCGCTCTCCCAACCTCACCACTCTTCCCACCTCACCGGTCTCCCAACCTCACTGCACTCCCATGTTCTCCTCTCCTAACCTCACCGCTCTCCCAAGTTCTCCTCTCCTAACCTCACCGCTCACAAACGCATCCCTCTCCCAAACTCATCCCTCTCCCAACCTTACTGCACTCCCAACCTCACCGCTCTCCCAACCTCACCGCACTCCCAACCTTTCCGCTCTCCCAACCTCACCGCTCTCCGAAATTCAACTATACTAACCTCACCGCTCTCCCAAGTTCTCCTCTCCCAACCTCACCGCTCTCGCAAGTTCACCTCTCCGAACCTCACCGCTCTCCCAACCTCACCGCTCTCCCAACCTTTCTGCTCTACCAACCTCACCGCTCTTCCAACCTCACTGCTCTCCCAAGTTCACAGCTCTCCCAGGTTCACCGCTCTCCCAGGTTCACCGCTCACTCAACCTCACCGCTCTCCCAACCTCACCGCTCTCCCAACCACACCGCTCTCCCAACCTCACTGCTCTCCCAACCTCACCGCTCTCCCAACCTCAACGCACTTCTCAACCTCACCACACTCCCAACCTCTCTGCTCTCCCAACCTCACCGCTCTCCCAAGTTCACCTCTCCTAACCTCACCGCTCTCCCAACCTCACCGCTCTCCAAACCTCACCGTTCTCCCAACCTCACCGCTCTCCCAAGTTCTCCTCTCCTTACCTCACTGCTCTCCCAAGTTCTCCTCTCCTAACGTCACCGCTCCCAAACTCATCCCTCTCCCAACCTCACCGCTCTCCCAACCTCACCGCACTCCAAACCTCACCGCTCTCCAAACCTCACCGCTCTCCGAAGTTCACCTATCCTAACCTCATCGCTCTCCCGACCTCACCGCTCTCCCAACCTCACCACTCTTCCCACCTCACCGGTCTCCCAACCTCACTGCACTCCCAAGTTCTCCTCTCCTAACCTCACCGCTCACAAACGCATCCCTCTCCCAAACTCATCCCTCTCCCAACCTTACCGCACTCCCAACCTCACCGCTCTCCCAACCTCACCGCACTCCCAACCTCTCCGCTCTCCCAACCTCACCGCTCTCCGAAATTCAACTATACTAACCTTACCGCTCTCCCAAGTTCTCCTCTCCCAACCTCACCGCTCTCGCAAGTTCACCTCTCCGAACCTCACCGCTCTCCCAACCTCACCGCTCTCCCAACCTCACCACTCTTCCCACCTCACCGGTCTCCCAACCTCACTGCACTCCCAAGTTCTCCTCTCCTAACCTCACCGCTCACAAACGCATCCCTCTCCCAAACTCATCCCTCTCCCAACCTTACCGCACTCCCAACCTCACCGCTCTCCCAACCTCACCGCACTCCCAACCTCTCCGCTCTCCCAACCTCACCGCTCTCCGAAATTCAACTATACTAACCTTACCGCTCTCCCAAGTTCTCCTCTCCCAACCTCACCGCTCTCGCAAGTTCACCTCTCCGAACCTCACCGCTCTCCCAACCTCACCGCTCTCCCAACCACACCGCTCTCCCAACCTCACTGCTCTCCCAACCGCACCGCTCTCCCGACCTCACCGCTCTCCTGACCTCACCGCTCTCCCAACCTCACCGGTCTCCCAACCTCACCGGTCTCCCAACCTCACCGCTCTCCCAAGTTCACCGATCCCAAACTCATCCCTCTCCCAAACTCATCCCTCTCCCAATCTCACCGCACTCCCAACCTCACCGCACTCCCAACTTCTCCGGTCTCCCAAACTCACCGCTCTCCGAAGTTCACCTACACTAATCTCACCGCTCCCCCATCCTCACCGCTCTCCCAACCTCACCACTCTCCCAACCTCACCGCTCTCCCAACCTCACTGCACTCGCAACCTCACCGCTCTCCCAACCTCACCGCTCTCCCGACCTCACCGCTCTCCCAACCTCACCGCTCTCCCAACCTCCCCGCTCTCCCAACCTCACCGCTCTCCCAACCTCTCCTCTCTCCGAACCTCACCGCTCTCCCAGCCTCACCGCTCTCCTACCTCACCACTCACCCCACCTCACCACTCTCCCAAGTTCACTTCTCCCAACCTCATCTCTCTCCCAAATTCACTGCTCCCAAGTTCACCCCTCTCCCAACCTCACACCTCTCCCAACCTCACCGCTCTCCCAACCTCACCGCTCTCCCAACCTCACCTCTCCCTACCTCACTGCTCTCCCAACCTCACCCCTCTGCCAACCTCACCCCTCTGCCAACCTCACCCCTCTGCCAACCTCACCTTTCTCCCAACCTCACCCCTCTCCCAACCTCACCCCTCTCCCAACCTATCCACTCTCCCAACCTCACCCTTCTCCCAGCCTCACCGCTCTCCCAACCTCACCACCCTCCCAACCCCACCGGTCTCCCAACCTCACCGCTTTCCCAAGTTCTGCTCTTCTAACCTCACCGCTCTCCCAAGTTCTCCTCTCCCAACCTATCCTCTCCCAAACTCATCCTTCTCCCAAACTCATCCCTCTCCCAACCTCACCGCTCTCCCAACCTCACCGTTCTCCCAACCTCACCACTCTCCCAACCTCAACGCACTCCTCAACCTCACCACACTCCCAACCTCTCTGCTCTCCCAACCTCACCGCTCTCCCAAGTTCACCTCTCCTAACCTCACCGCTCTCCCAACCTCACCGCTCTCCAAACCTCACCGTTCTCCCAACCTCACCGCTCTCCCAAGTTCTCCTCTCATTACCTCACTGCTCTCCCAAGTTCTCCTCTCCTAACGTCACCGCTCCCAAACTCATCCCTCTCCCAACCTCACCGCTCTCCCAACCTCACCGCTCTCCCAACCTCACCACACTCCAAACCTCACCGCTCTCCAAACCTCACCGCTCTCCGAAGTTCACCTATCCTAACCTCATCGCTCTCCCGACCTCACCGCTCTCCCAACCTCACCACTCTTCCCACCTCACCGGTCTCCCAAACTCACTGCACTCCCATGTTCTCCTCTCCTAACCTCACCGCTCTCCCAAGTTCCCCTCTCCTAACCTCACCGCTCACAAACACATCCCTCTCCCAAACTCATCCCTCTCCCAACCTTACCGCACTCCCAACCTCACCGCTCTCCCAACCTCACCGCACTCCCAACCTCTCCGCTCTCCCAACCTCACCGCTCTCCGAAATTCAACTATACTAACCTCACCGCTCTCCCAAGTTCTCCTCTCCGAACCTCACCGCTCTCCCAACCTTTCCGCTCTACCAACCTCACCGCTCTTCCAACCTCACTGCTCTCCCAAGTTCACAGCTCTCCCAGGTTCACCGCTCTCCCAGGTTCACCGCTCACTCAACCTCACCGCTCTCCCAACCTCACCGCTCTCCCAACCACACCGCTCTCCCAACCTCACTACTCTCCCAACCTCACCGCTCTCCCAACCTCAACGCACTCCTCAACCTCACCACACTCCCAACCTCACTACTCTCCCAACCTCACCGCTCTCCCAACCTCACCGCTCTCCCAACCTCAGCGCTCTCCCATCCTCACCGCTCTCCCAGGTTCTCCTCTCCTAACCTCTGCGCTCCCAAGCTCATCCCTCTCCCAAACTCATCCCTCTCCCAACCTCACTGCTCACCCAACCTCACCGCTCTCCCAACCTCACTGCTCTCCCATCCTCACCGCTCTCCCAACCTCACCGCTCTCCCAAGTTCTACTCTCCTAACCTCTCCGCTCCCACGCTCATCCCTCTCCCAAACTCATTCCTCTCCCAACCTCACCGCTCTCCCAACCTCACTGCTCTCCCAACCTCACCGCTCTCCCAACCTCACCGCTCTCCCAACCTCACCGCTCTCCCAACCTCACCGCTCTCCCAAGTTCTCATCTCCTAACCTCTCCGCTCCCAAGCTCATTCCTCTCCCAAACTCATCCCTCTCCCAACCTCACCGCTCTCCCAACCTCACCGCTCTCCCAACCTCACCACTCTCCAAACCTCACCACTCTCGCAACCTCACCGCTCTCCCAAGTTCACTCCTCCTTACCTCACTGCACTCCCAATTTCTCTTCTCCTAACCTCACCGCTCCCAACCTCATCCTTCTACCAAACTCATCCCTCTCCCAACCTCGCCGCTCTCCCAAACACACCACTCTCCCAACCTCACCGCACTCCGAACCTCACCGCTCTCCCAACCTCACCGCTCTCTCAACCTCTCCGCTCTCTGAACTTCACCTATCCTAACCTCACCGCTCTCCCAACCTCACCGCTCTCCCAACCTCACCGCTCTCCCAACCTCACCACTCTCCCAGCCTCACCGCTCTCCCAAGTTCACTTCTCCCAACCTTACCGCTCTCCCAACCTTGCTGCTTCCAAGTTCACCGCTCTCCCGACCTCACCGCGCTCCCAACCTCACAGCACCCCCAACCTCACCGCTCTCCCAACCTCACCGCTCTCCCAACCTCACCGCTCTCCCAACCTCACCGCTCTCCCAACCTCACCGCTCTCCCAACCTCACCGCTCTCCCAACCTCACCGCTCTCCCAACCTCACTGCTCTCCCAACCTCACCGCTCTCCCAAGTTTACCGCTCCCAAGTTCACCGCTCTCCCAACCTCATCGGACTCCCAACCTCACTGCTCTCCAAACCTCACCGCTCTCCCAACCCCACCGCTTTCCCAACCCCACCGCTCTCCCAACCTCACCACTCTCCCATCCTCACCGCATTACCAAACTCAGCGCTCTCCCAACCTCACCGCTCTCCCAACCTCACCGCTCTCCCAACCTCACCGCTCTCCCAAGTTCACCTCTACTAACCTCACTGCTCTCCCAAACTCACCGCTCTCCAAACCTCACCACTCTCCCAACCTCAACGCTCTCCCAACCTCACCGCTCTCCCAAGTTCTCCTCTCCTAACCTCACCGCTCCCACACTCATCCCTCTCCCAAACTCATCCCTGTCCCAAATTCACCGCTCTCCCAACATCATCGCTCTCCCAACCTCCCCGCACTCCCAATCTCACTGCTCTCCCAACCTCACCGCTCTCCCAACCTCCCCGCACTCCCAACCTCACCGCTCTTACCACCTCAGCGCTCTCCCAACCTCACTGCTCTCCCAAGTTCTCCTCTCCTAACCTCACCGCTCCCAAACTCATCCCTCTCCCAGACTCATCCCTCTCCCAAACTCATCCCTCTCCCAACATCACCGCGCTGCCAACCTCACCGCTCTCCCAAGTTCTCCTCTCCTAACCTCACCGCTCCCAAACTCATCCCTCTCCCAAACTCATCCCTCTCCCAAACTCACCGCTCTCCCAACCTCCCCGTTCTCCCAACCTCACCGCATTCCCAACCTCACCGCATTCCCAACCTCACTGCTATCCCAACATCTCCGCTCTCCCAATCTCACCGCTCTCCCATCCTCACCGCTCAGCCAACCTCACCGCACTCCCAACCTCACCGCTCTCCCAACCTCTCCGCTCTTACAACCTCACCGCTCTCCCAGGTTCTCCTCTCCCAACCTCACCGCTCTCGCAAGTTAACCTCTCCTAACCTCACCGCTCTCGAGACCTCATCGCACTCCCAACCGGACCGCTCTCCCAAGTTCACCTCTCCTAACCTCACCGCTCTCCCAACCTCACCGCTCTCCAAACCTCACCATTCTCCCAACCTCACCGCTCTCCCAACCTCACCATTCTCCAAAGTTCTCCTCTCCCAACTACACCGCTCTCCCAACCTCACCGCTCTCCCAACCTCTCGGCTCTCCCAAACTGACCACTCTCCGAAGTTCACCTATGCTAACCTCACCGTTCTCCCATCCTCACCGCTCTCCCAACCTCACTGCTCTCCCAAGTTCTCCTCTCCTAACGTCACCGCTCCCAAACTCATCCCTCTCCCAACATCACCCCTCTCCCAACCTCTCCGCTCCCCCAACCTCACCGCACTCCCAACCTCACCGCTCTCCCAACCTCACCGCTCTCCCAACCTCACCGCTCTCCGAAATTCAACTATACTAACCTCACCGCTCTCCCAACCTCACCGCTCTCCCAACCTCACCACTCTCCCAAGTTCTCCTCTCCCAACCTCACCGCTCTCGCAGGTTCACCTCTCCTAACCTCACTGCTCTCCCAACCTTACCGCTCTACCAACCTCACCGCTCTTCCAACCTCACTGCTCTCCCAAGTTCACAGCTCTCCCAGGTTCACCACTCTCCCAGGTTCACTGCTTACCCAACCTCACCGCTCTCCCAAACTCACCACTCTCCCATCCTCACCGTTCTCCCAACCTCACCGCTTTCCCAAGTTCTGCTCTTCTAACCTCACCGCTCTCCCAAGTTCTCCTCTCCCAACCTATCCTCTCCCAATCTCATCCTTCTCCCAAACTCATCCCTCTCCCAACCTCACCGCTCTCCCAACCTCACCGTTCTCCCAACCTCACCGTTCTCCCAACCTCACCACTCTCCCAACCTCAACGCACTCCTCAACCTCACCACACTCCCAACCTCTCTGCTCTCCCAACCTCACCGCTCTCCCAAGTTCACCTCTCCTAACCTCACCGCTCTCCCAACCTCACCGCTCTCCAAACCTCAACGTTCTCCCAACCTCACCGCTCTCCCAAGTTCTCCACTCCTTACCTCACTGCTCTCCCAAGTTCTCCTCTCCTAACGTCACCTCTCCCAAACTCATCCCTCTCCCAACCTCACCGCTCTCCCAACCTCACCGCTCTCCCAACCTCACCACACTCCAAACCTTACCGCTCTCCAAACCTCACCGCTCTCCGAAGTTCACCTATCCTAACCTCATCGCTCTCCCGACCTCACCGCTCTCCCAACCTCACCACTCTTCCCACCTCACCGGTCTCCCAACCTCACTGCACTCCCATGTTCTCCTCTCCTAACCTCACCGCTCTCCCAAGTTCTCCTCTCCTAACCTCACCGCTCACAAACGCATCCCTCTCCCAAACTCATCCCTCTCCCAACCTTACTGCACTCCCAACCTCACCGCTCTCCCAACCTCACCGCACTCCCAACCTTTCCGCTCTCCCAACCTCACCGCTCTCCGAAATTCAACTATACTAACCTCACCGCTCTCCCAAGTTCTCCTCTCCCAACCTCACCGCTCTCGCAAGTTCACCTCTCCGAACCTCACCGCTCTCCCAACCTCACCGCTCTCCCAACCTTTCTGCTCTACCAACCTCACCGCTCTTCCAACCTCACTGCTCTCCCAAGTTCACAGCTCTCCCAGGTTCACCGCTCTCCCAGGTTCACCGCTCACTCAACCTCACCGCTCTCCCAACCTCACCGCTCTCCCAACCACACCGCTCTCCCAACCTCACTGCTCTCCCAACCTCACCGCTCTCCCAACCTCAACGCACTTCTCAACCTCACCACACTCCCAACCTCTCTGCTCTCCCAACCTCACCGCTCTCCCAAGTTCACCTCTCCTAACCTCACCGCTCTCCCAACCTCACCGCTCTCCAAACCTCACCGTTCTCCCAACCTCACCGCTCTCCCAAGTTCTCCTCTCCTAACGTCACCGCTCCCAAACTCATCCCTCTCCCAACCTCACCGCTCTCCCAACCTCACCGCACTCCAAACCTCACCGCTCTCCAAACCTCACCGCTCTCCGAAGTTCACCTATCCTAACCTCATCGCTCTCCCGACCTCACCGCTCTCCCAACCTCACCACTCTTCCCACCTCACCGGTCTCCCAACCTCACTGCACTCCCAAGTTCTCCTCTCCTAACCTCACCGCTCACAAACGCATCCCTCTCCCAAACTCATCCCTCTCCCAACCTTACCGCACTCCCAACCTCACCGCTCTCCCAACCTCACCGCACTCCCAACCTCTCCGCTCTCCCAACCTCACCGCTCTCCGAAATTCAACTATACTAACCTTACCGCTCTCCCAAGTTCTCCTCTCCCAACCTCACCGCTCTCGCAAGTTCACCTCTCCGAACCTCACCGCTCTCCCAACCTCACCGCTCTCCCAACCTCACCACTCTTCCCACCTCACCGGTCTCCCAACCTCACTGCACTCCCAAGTTCTCCTCTCCTAACCTCACCGCTCACAAACGCATCCCTCTCCCAAACTCATCCCTCTCCCAACCTTACCGCACTCCCAACCTCACCGCTCTCCCAACCTCACCGCACTCCCAACCTCTCCGCTCTCCCAACCTCACCGCTCTCCGAAATTCAACTATACTAACCTTACCGCTCTCCCAAGTTCTCCTCTCCCAACCTCACCGCTCTCGCAAGTTCACCTCTCCGAACCTCACCGCTCTCCCAACCTCACCGCTCTCCCAACCACACCGCTCTCCCAACCTCACTGCTCTCCCAACCGCACCGCTCTCCCGACCTCACCGCTCTCCTGACCTCACCGCTCTCCTGACCTCACCGCTCTCCCAACCTCACCGGTCTCCCAACCTCACCGGTCTCCCAACCTCACCGCTCTCCCAAGTTCACCGATCCCAAACTCATCCCTCTCCCAAACTCATCCCTCTCCCAATCTCACCGCACTCCCAACCTCACCGCACTCCCAACTTCTCCGGTCTCCCAAACTCACCGCTCTCCGAAGTTCACCTACACTAATCTCACCGCTCCCCCATCCTCACCGCTCTCCCAACCTCACCACTCTCCCAACCTCACCGCTCTCCCAACCTCACTGCACTCGCAACCTCACCGCTCTCCCAACCTCACCGCTCTCCCGACCTCACCGCTCTCCCAACCTCACCGCTCTCCCAACCTCCCCGCTCTCCCAACCTCACCGCTCTCCCAACCTCTCCTCTCTCCGAACCTCACCGCTCTCCCAGCCTCACCGCTCTCCTACCTCACCACTCACCCCACCTCACCACTCTCCCAAGTTCACTTCTCCCAACCTCATCTCTCTCCCAAATTCACTGCTCCCAAGTTCACCCCTCTCCCAACCTCACACCTCTCCCAACCTCACCGCTCTCCCAACCTCACCGCTCTCCCAACCTCACCTCTCCCTACCTCACTGCTCTCCCAACCTCACCCCTCTGCCAACCTCACCCCTCTGCCAACCTCACCCCTCTGCCAACCTCACCTTTCTCCCAACCTCACCCCTCTCCCAACCTCACCCCTCTCCCAACCTATCCACTCTCCCAACCTCACCCTTCTCCCAGCCTCACCCCTCTCCCAACCTCACCACCCTCCCAACCCCACCGCTCTCCCAACCTCACCGCTCTGCCATCCTCACCTCTCCCTACCTCACCGCTCTCCCAACCTCACCACCCTCCCAACCCCACCGCTCTCCCAACCTCACCGCTCTCCCAACCTCACCGCTCTCCCAATTTCACCCAGTCCCAACTCTCGTGCTCCTCCAACATTGCGCCCCGGCAATGTCACGGCCCCTCTCAGTGAGCCACCTCTGTCATCATGACCCCGCCAAATCACATTCCCACATCACTGCCCCTCCTGCAACACCTCATCTCCCCAACATCATCCCTTCCCGCGTCACAACCCCTCCTGCAATGGCATGCTCCCTCAACCTGATGTTGTCCCCCGCCCCAGCTCTCTCAATCTCACAGCTCTCCCAATGCTACTCTCTCCATGTCTACTCACTAACTTTGCCCTGTGAAGCAGCAACACCACACAGCACACCCAAGCTGCCCGTGAATTGGTGATTTCTAGAATTCCCCTTTGATGTAATTTTCTTGTATTACCCAACCTCTGACATCATCAGAGTGTGTAATATTTGGTGAATGATGAAGGAGGACATGATACCAATTGGACATGATCTGACCAGCATTTTCATTTTGCACCAACATCCATCGCCTTTATTACACTGCCTCGCCACACTGTACATTGTCTTATATCACACGTTTATGAGAAGCCTACCATCAGCATGTTAACAGGTATCTGATGGTGAGGGAGGGATAGGTAATGAGCACAGGCAAAATTACACTCTCCGCTTTTAGATGCCTGGGTTACAGTCTCCCAATATCATAGCTCCCCATGTCTCCGCAGGGCACAGCTCCCATTGTCGCAGCTCCCACTGTTATGTTACCCTGGTCGCATGCTTGTGCAATTCTTACTGGGACAGACTCCGCTAGTCAGGGTGCCCCATGTCATGCTGTCCTGGTTACACTCCCTTTGCCTAAAATCTCAATGTCATGTCTGTCCATCTCAAGCAACCTCATCTCATGCAGCATATGTCACACACTCCCCCGACACACACTCCTCACCATCACACACTCCCCAATGTCACACGCTCCCCCAACGTCACACACTCCCCAATGTCACACACTCCCCCAACGTCACACACTCCCCAATGTCACACACTCCCCCGACACACACTCCTCACCATCACACACTCCCCAACATCACACACTCCCCAATGTCACACACTCCCCCAACGTCACACACTCCCCAATGTTACACTCACCCGACACACACTCCCCCGACAACACACACTCCCCCAACATCACACACTCCCCCAACGTCACACACTCCCCCAACGTCACACACACCCCCAACGTCACACACTCCCCCAACGTCACACACTCTTCCAATGTCACACACTCCCCTGACACACACTCCCCAACATCACACACTCCCCAACGTCACACACTCCCCAACGTCACACACTCCCCAGCGTCACACGCTCCCCAACGTCCCACTCCCCAACATCACACACTCCCCTGACACACACTCCCCAACGTCACACACTCCCCCAACATCACACACTCCCCCAACATCACACACTCCCCTGACACACACTCCCCAACGTCACACACTCCCCCAACATCACACACTCCCCACCATCACACACTCCCCAATGTCACACATTCCCCCAACAACACACATTCCCCCAACAACACACACTCCCCAACATCACACTCCCCAATGTCACACACTCCCCCAACACACACTCCTCACCATCACACACTCCCCAACATCACACACTCCCCTGACACACACTCCCCAATGTCACACACTCCCCAATGTCACACACTCCCCAATGTCACACACTCCCCCAACGTCACACACTCCCCCAACGTCACACACTCCCCCAACGTCACACACTCCCCCAACATCACACACTCCCCAACGTCACACATTCCCCCAACAACACTCACTCCCCAACATCACACACTCCCCAACGTCACACACTCCCCAATGTCACACACTCCCCAATGACACATACTCCCCAATGACACACACTCCCCCGACACAAACTCCTCACCAGCACACACTCCTCACCATCACACACTCCCCAACGTCACACATTCCCCCAACAATACACACTCCCCTGACACACACTCCTCACCAGCACACACTCCCGACCATCACACACTCCCCAACATCACACACTCCCCAAAGTCACGCACTCCCCAACGTCACACACTCCCCTGACACACACTCCCCAACGTCACACACTCCCCAACGTCACACACTCCCCAATGTCACACACTCCCCAATGTCACACACTCCCCTGACACACACTCCCCAATGTCACACACTCCCCTGACACACACTCCCCAACGTCACACACTCCCCAACATCACACACTCCCCACCATCACACACTCCCCAAAGTCACACATTCCAACAACACACACTCCCCAACATCACACACTTCCCAACATCACACACTGCCCTGACACACACTCCCCAATGTCACACACTCCCCAACATCACACACTCCCCCAACAACAGACACTCCCCAACATCACACACTCCCCCGACACACACTCCCCTGACACACACTCCCCTGACACACACTCCCCAACATCACACATTCCCCAACATCACACACTCCCCCAACAACACACACTCCCCTGACACACACTCCCCAATGTCACACACTCCCCTGACAACACACACTCCCCAACGTCACACATTCCCCAATGTCACACACTTCCCCCAACGACACACACTCCCCAACATCACACACTCCCCTGACACACATTCCCCAATGGCACATACTCCCCAATGTCACACAATCACCAAGTTAACACACTCCCCTGACAACACAGGCTCCCCGACACACACACTCCCCAACGTCACACACCCCTCGTCACACACTCCCCAATGTCACACACTCCCCAATGTCACACACTCTCCTGACAACACATTCCCCCGACACACACTCCCCACCATCACACGCTCCCCCGACAACACACACTCCCCAACATCACACACTCCCCAACGTCACACACTCCCCAATGTCACACACTCTCCTGACAACACATTCCCCCGACACACACTCCCCACCATCACACACTCCTCCAACAACACACACACCCCACCATCACACACTCCCCAACGTCACACAATCCCCCAACGTCACACACTCCCCTGACACACATTCCCCAATAGAACACATTCCCCAAGTTAACACACTCCCCTGACAACACACTCCCCGACACACACATTCCCCAACGTCACACACTCCCCAACATCACACACTCCCCAATGTCACACACTCCCCAATGTCACACACTCCCCTGAAAACACACACTCCCATGACACACTCCCCAACATCACACATTCTCTAACATCACACTCCCCAACATCGCACACTCCCCATCACACACACCCCAACATCACACACTTCCCAACATCACACTCTCCGCATCATCACCCTCCCCCCAACGTCACACTCTCCGCATCATCACCCTCATCCCAACATCACACTCTCCGTATCATCACCCTCCCCCCAACGTCACACTCTCCGTATCATCACCCTCCCCCAATGACAGACTCTCCGTATCATCATGCTCCCTCAACATCATGCTTCCCCCAACACCATGCTCTTCCCAACTTCACACCACCCCCATTGCCATGTCCTCCCAACCTCTCAATCCCACATTGTTGCGCTCCCCTATCGTCAAGTTCCCTGAGTATCATGCTCACGCAATAACACACTCCCACAATGTCACGCTCCCCCCAACCTCACTCTGCCCCAACCTCATGCTCCCCCATCATGACCCCCTCAACCTCCTCTCCCTCATCGTCATGCTCCCTGACCATCACTCTCCCCCAATGTCACACTCTCCGTATCATCACCCTCGCCCCAACGTCACACTCTCCGTATCATCACCCTCCCCACAACGTCACAGTCTCCGTATCATCACCCTCCCCACAACGTCACAGTCTCCGTATCATCACCCTCCCCACAATGTCAAAGTCTCCGTATCATCACCCTCCCCCAACGTCACACTCTCCGCATTGTCACCCTCCCCCCAACGTCACACTCTCCGTATCATCACCCTCCCCCCAACGTCACACTCTCCGCATCATCACGCTCCCCCAGCGTCACACTCTCCGTATCATCACGCTCCCTCAACATCATGCTTCCCCCAACACCATGCTCTTCCCAACTTCTCACCACCCCCATTGGCATGTCCTCCCAACCTCTCACTCCCACATCATTGCGCTCCCCTATCGTCACGTTTCCTGAGTATCATGCTCTCGCAATATCACGCTCCCGCAATGTCTCGCTCCCCCCAAGCTCACTATGCCCCAACTCACGCTCCCCCATCATGACCCCCTCAACCTCCCTTTCCCTCATTGTCATGCTCCCTGACCATCACTCTTCCCCAATGTCACACTCCCCCATCATCACACTCCTCCAATGCCATGCTCCCCCAAGCTCATACTCCCCACCAATGTCACACTCTCCCCAATGACGCGCTCCCCCAACCTCACGCTATCCCATCATCACGCTCCCATTCCTTTGCCTAAAATCCCCATGTCATGTCTGTCCATCTCACGCAGCCAATGTCACGCGCTCCACCAACATCACGCTCTCCCAACGTCACACTCTCTCGGCATCACGCTCTCTATAACGTCACACTCTCCCCCAACATCATGCTCTCCTCAACCTCACGCTTTCTTCCCAATGCCATGCTCTCCCAATGCCGTGCTCCCCATGTCCTGATACCCCCATGTGCCACGCTCTCCCCAACATCACGCACCCCCAATGTCACGCTTGAGGATCGTCACGCTCCCTGACTGTCATACTCCTCCAACGTTCCACACCCCCAACGTCATGCTCCCTTCAACGTCACACTCTCCCCATACATCACGCTCGCCTCAACATCACAGACGCCTCAACATCACACTCCCCTCAATGTCTTGCTCCCCCCAACTTCATGCTCTCCCCAACATCACACTCCCCTCAATGTCTCGCTCCCCAAAACGTCACAGTCTCCGTATCATCACCCTCCCCCCAACATCACACTCTCCGCATCATCACCCTCCCCCCAACGTCACACTCTCCGTATCATCACCCTTCCCCCAACGTCACACTCTCCGAATCATCACCCTCCCCCCAACGTCACACTCTCCGCATCATCACCCTCCCCCCAACGTCACACTCTCCCTATCATCACCCTCCCCCCAACGTCACACTCTCCGTATCATCACCCTCCCCCAATGACAGACTCTCCGTATCATCATGCTCCCTCAACATCATGCTTCCCCCAACACCATGCTCTTCCCAACTTCACACCACCCCCATTGCCATGTCCTCCCAACCTCTCAATCCCACATTGTTGCGCTCCCCTATCGTCAAGTTCCCTGAGTATCATGTTCACGCAATAACACACTCCCACAATGTCACGCTCCCCCCAACCTCACTCTGCCCCAACCTCATGCTCCCCCATCATGACCCCCTCAACCTCCTCTCCCTCATCGTCATGCTCCCTGACCATCACTCTCCCCCAATGTCACACTCTCCGTATCATCACCCTCGCCCCAACGTCACACTCTCCGTATCATCACCCTCCCCACAACGTCACAGTCTCCGTATCATCACCCTCCCCACAACGTCACAGTCTCCGTATCATCACCCTCCCCACAACGTCAAAGTCTCCGTATCATCACCCTCCCCCAACGTCACACTCTCCGCATTGTCACCCTCCCCCCAACGTCACACTCTCCGTATCATCACCCTCCCCCCAACGTCACACTCTCCGCATCATCACGCTCCCCCAGCGTCACACTCTCCGTATCATCACGCTCCCTCAACATCATGCTCCCCCCAACACCATGCTCTTCCCAACTTCTCACCACCCCCATTGGCATGTCCTCCCAACCTCTCACTCCCACATCATTGCGCTCCCCTATCGTCACGTTTCCTGAGTATCATGCTCTCGCAATATCACGCTCCCGCAATGTCTCGCTCCCCCCAAGCTCACTATGCCCCAACTCACGCTCCCCCATCATGACCCCCTCAACCTCCCTTTCCCTCATTGTCATGCTCCCTGACCATCACTCTTCCCCAATGTCACACTCCCCCATCATCACACTCCTCCAATGCCATGCTCCCCCAAGCTCATACTCCCCACCAATGTCACACTCTCCCCAACGACGCGCTCCCCCAACCTCACGCTATCCCATCATCACGTTCCCATTCCTTTGCCTAAAATCCCCATGTCATGTCTGTCCATCTCACGCAGCCAATGTCACGCGCTCCACCAACATCACGCTCTCCCAACGTCACACTCTCTCGGCATCACGCTCTCTATAACGTCACACTCTCCCCCAACATCATGCTCTCCTCAACCTCACGCTTTCTTCCCAATGCCATGCTCTCCCAATGCCGTGCTCCCCATGTCCTGATACCCCCATGTGCCACGCTCTCCCCAACATCACGCACCCCCAATGTCACGCTTGAGGATCGTCACGCTCCCTGACTGTCATACTCCTCCAACGTTCCACACCCCCAACGTCACGCTCCCTTCAACGTCACACTCTCCCCATACATCACGCTCGCCTCAACATCACAGACGCCTCAACATCACACTCCCCTCAATGTCTTGCTCCCCCCAACTTCATGCTCTCCCCAACATCACACTCCCCTCAATGTCTCGCTCCCCAAAACGTCACAGTCTCCGTATCATCACCCTCCCCACAACATCACACTCTCCGCATCATCACCCTCCCCCCAACGTCACACTCTCCGTATCATCACCCTTCCCCCAACGTCACACTCTCCGAATCATCACCCTCCCCCCAACGTCACACTCTCCGCATCATCACCCTCCCCCCAATGTCACACTCTCCCTATCATCACCCTCCCCCCAACGTCACACTCTCCGTATCATCACCCTCCCCCAATGACAGACTCTCCGTATCATCATGCTCCCTCAACATCATGCTTCCCCCAACACCATGCTCTTCCCAACTTCACACCACCCCCATTGCCATGTCCTCCCAACCTCTCAATCCCACATTGTTGCGCTCCCCTATCGTCAAGTTCCCTGAGTATCATGTTCACGCAATAACACACTCCCACAATGTCATGCTCCCCCCAACCTCACTCTGCCCCAACCTCATGCTCCCCCATCATGACCCCCTCAACCTCCTCTCCCTCATCGTCATGCTCCCTGACCATCACTCTCCCCCAATGTCACACTCTCCGTATCATCACCCTCGCCCCAACGTCACACTCTCCGTATCATCACCCTCCCCACAACGTCACAGTCTCCGTATCATCACCCTCCCCACAACGTCACAGTCTCCGTATCATCACCCTCCCCACAACGTCAAAGTCTCCGTATCATCACCCTCCCCCAACGTCACACTCTCCGCATTGTCACCCTCCCCCCAACGTCACACTCTCCGTATCATCACCCTCCCCCCAACGTCACACTCTCCGCATCATCACGCTCCCCCAGCGTCACACTCTCCGTATCATCACGCTCCCTCAACATCATGCTCCCCCCAACACCATGCTCTTCCCAACTTCTCACCACCCCCATTGGCATGTCCTCCCAACCTCTCACTCCCACATCATTGCGCTCCCCTATCGTCACGTTTCCTGAGTATCATGCTCTCGCAATATCACGCTCCCGCAATGTCTCGCTCCCCCCAAGCTCACTATGCCCCAACTCACGCTCCCCCATCATGACCCCCTCAACCTCCCTTTCCCTCATTGTCATGCTCCCTGACCATCACTCTTCCCCAATGTCACACTCCCCCATCATCACACTCCTCCAATGCCATGCTCCCCCAAGCTCATACTCCCCACCAATGTCACACTCTCCCCAATGACGCGCTCCCCCAACCTCACGCTATCCCATCATCACGTTCCCATTCCTTTGCCTAAAATCCCCATGTCATGTCTGTCCATCTCACGCAGCCAATGTCACGCGCTCCACCAACATCACGCTCTCCCAACGTCACACTCTCTCGGCATCACGCTCTCTATAACGTCACACTCTCCCCCAACATCATGCTCTCCTCAACCTCACGCTTTCTTCCCAATGCCATGCTCTCCCAATGCCGTGCTCCCCATGTCCTGATACCCCCATGTGCCACGCTCTCCCCAACATCACGCACCCCCAATGTCACGCTTGAGGATCGTCACGCTCCCTGACTGTCATACTCCTCCAACGTTCCACACCCCCAACGTCACGCTCCCTTCAACGTCACACTCTCCCCATACATCACGCTCGCCTCAACATCACAGACGCCTCAACATCACACTCCCCTCAATGTCTTGCTCCCCCCAACTTCATGCTCTCCCCAACATCACACTCCCCTCAATGTCTCGCTCCCCAAAACGTCACAGTCTCCGTATCATCACCCTCCCCACAACATCACACTCTCCGCATCATCACCCTCCCCCCAACGTCACACTCTCCGTATCATCACCCTTCCCCCAACGTCACACTCTCCGAATCATCACCCTCCCCCCAACGTCACACTCTCCGCATCATCACCCTCCCCCCAACGTCACACTCTCCCTATCATCACCCTCCCCCCAACGTCACACTCTCCGTATCATCACCCTCCCCCAGCGTCACACTCTCCGTATCATCACGCTCCCTCAACATCATGCTTCCCCCAACACCATGCTCTTCCTAACTTCACACCACCCCCATTGCCATGTCCTCCCAACCTCTCAATCACACATCGTTGCACTCCCCTATCGTCACGTTCCCTGAGTATCATGCTCCCGCAATATCACACTCCCGCAATGTCACGCTCCCCCCAACGTCACCCTGCCCCAACCTCACCCTCCCCCATCATGACCCCCTCAACCTCCCTCTCCCTCATCGTCATGCTCCCTGACCATCACTCTCCCCCAATGTCACACTCCCGCATCATCACACTCCCCCAATGTCACGCTCTCCCATCATCACACTCCCCCAATGTCATGCTCTCCCCTCATCATGCACCTCCTAACGTCACTCTCTCCCCCAATATCAAGCTCTCCCCAATGTCACGCTCTTCCCATCGTCACACTCTCCCTACCACTTACTCCTCCAATGCCACGTTCCCCCAAGCTCATTCTCCCTCCCCAACGTCACGCTCCCCCCAACGTCATGCTCTCTCCAACATCACGCTCCCTCCAACGTCACGCTCTCCCCAATGTCACGCTCCCCCCAACGTCACGCTCTCCTCGACGTCACGCTCTCCCCTCAACGTCACGCTCTCCCCCATGTCTTGCTCCCCCCAACGTCACACTCTCCCCTCAACGTCACGATCTCCCCCACGTCACGCTCTTCCCAATGTCACGCTCCCCCCAACGTCACGCTCCCCCCAATGTCATGCTCCCCCCAACGTCACACTCCCCTCAATGTCACACTCTCCCCAACGTCACGCTCTCCCCAACGTCACACTCTCCCCAATGTCATGCTCCCCCCACGTCACACTCCCCTCAACGTCTTGCTCTCCCCAACGTCACGCTCTCCCCTCAACGTCATGCTCCCCTCAATGTCTCGCTGTCCCCGTACGCCACGCTCTCCTCAATGTCACGCTCCCCAACGTCATGCTGCCCTTAATGTCACGCTCCCTTCAACATCACGCTCTCCCCTCACCGTCTTGCTCTCCCCTCAACGTCACGCTCCCCTCGACTTCACGCTCCCCTCAATGTCACGCTCTCCCCTCAACGTCACGCTCCCCTCAACATCATGCTCTCCCCTCAATGTCACGCTCCCCTTGACTTCACGCTCCCCTCAATGTCACGCTCTCCCCTCAACGTCCCGCTCCCCAACGTCATGCTCCCCTCAATGTCTCGCTGTCCCCATACGTCACGCTCTCCTCAACGTCACGCTCCCCCCAACGTCACGCTCTCCCCAACGTCACGCTCCCCCCAACGTCACGCTCTCCCCAACGTCACGCTCTCCCCAACGTCACGCTCTCCCCAACGTCATGCTCCCCTCAATGTCACGCTCTCCTCTCAACATCACGCTCTCCCCAACGTCACGCTCTCCCCAACGTCACGCTCTCCCCAAAGTCACGCTCTCTCCTCAATGTCACACTCTCCCCTCAATGTCATGCTCCCCTCAATGTCACGCTCTCCCCAACGTCACGCTCTCCCCATCGTCACGCTCTCCCCATCGTCACGCTCCCCTCAACGTCAGGTCTCCCCAACGTCACGCTCCCCTCAATGTCACGCTCCCCTCAACGTCACGCTCCCCAACGTCATGCTGCCCTTAATGTCATGCACTCCCCTCAACATCACGATCTCCCCTCAACATCACGCACTCCCCTCAACATCACGCTCTCCCCTCAACATCACGCTCCCCTCAACGTCTCATTCTCCCCATATGTCATGCTTCCACCAACGTCACACACTTCTCCTGCCACGCTCCCCCCAAACTCACGCTCCCCCCAAACTCACGCTCCCCCCGAACTCACGCTCCCCCCGAACTCACGCTCTCCCCGAACTCACGCTCCCCCCAAACTCACGCTCCCCCCAAACTCACGCTCCCCCCAAACTCACGCTCCCCCCAAACTCACGCTCCCCCCAAACTCACGCTCCCCCCAAACTCACGCTCCCCCCAATGTCACGCTCTGATTCATCGCCAGTGTTTCCGCTTACTCCCTGCATGATGAATAAATGTGAGCGGATTTCAAATGGACTGCGAATACTGGAAGACTGGAATGGATGTCCTGGTGTTTTCCAGGATGTTTCACATTCTCCAGGAATGATTATTGCTGACAGATGTCCTCAGCAGGACAATCTTCGTGTGAGGAATGTGCAAATAGTAAAACTGGTTGCTAAGCACCGAAATCTATGAATGGGGAATGCTGCCTTGGTTCTGACACCGCCTTCTCTTTCACTCTCTCTCCTCCATGTTGACTCTCCACTATGAGAAGCTGCTCCACCTCGGAGACCTGGGTTGCAGGTGAAACATTAGACCTGCCTCCAAGTCTGCCTTCAACCATATCCCCTTTAGACCGACAGAAAATATCCAAAGGCGTTTGTGCAGTAAAGGGAATAGGATATTTTTTTCACTCTCCAAATTAAATTAAATTGTTTGTATCAAGGAGTAGCTAAATTTATCCACCTCGATATATCGATGTCCACGTCAGCAGTCATGGCAACGGAGTTGAGGTTTGGATCGACAAGGCCATAGTCACAGGCCTTCCTTACCAGAAAGATGAGCTCACACAAGGCAAAAATCAGTCGCCTTTTTATACATAAAGAGGAAAAAGGGCTTTGGTTGGATTTCAAGCTGTGTCTCCTAGAGCTGGAAGCAGTTTTTAATCTTACAGGTCCACCAGTTTTGTCCACTTATGGTTGAAGATTGTGGGGGACCAACTGCAGCTTCTCAGTTCCCATGGGAGCTACACCATTTCCCAACGCTGACTGAGGAGTCTTGTCTCACAGGGGTTGATCACCAGGATTTTCAGGCTGTCTTCTTCATCCCCTGATATCTCGCTGTCTAAACAGTAACGCGACACCTGGTGTTCGATACGTGAGCTGGCCCTCTGCCAGCGCTGGGTGGAGCAGAGCAAGGCAAAGATTAGACAGATTCTTTTACACACACACACACTGTCCACACACACTCACACACAAAGTTCCACACACACATGCACACACTGTCCACACACACTCACACACACACTGTCCACACACATCACACTCACACACACATACGCACTTTCCACACACAGCACACTCACACACATCACACTCACACTGTTCACACACACCACACTCACACACACACACACTGTCCACACACACCACACTCACATACACACACACACACACTGTCCACACACAGCACACTCACACTGTCCACACACACCACACTCACATACACACACACACTGTCCACACACAGCACACTCACACTGTCCACACACATCACACTCACATACACACACACTGTCCACACACAGCACACTCACACACATCACACTCACACTGTCCACAAACATCACACTCACATACACACACACTGTCCACACACAGCACACTCACACACATCACACTCACACTGTCCACACACATCACACTCACATACACACACACTGTCCACACACATCACACTCAAACACATCACACTCACACTGTCCACACACATCACACTCACATACACACACACTGTCCACACACAGCACACTCACATACACACACTGTCCACACACACCACACTCACACTGTCCACACACAGCACACTCACACACATCACACTCACACTGTCCACACACATCACACTCACATACACACACACTGTCCACACACAGCACACTCACACTCACACTGTCCACACACAGCACACTCACACACATCACACTCACACTGTCCACACACATCACACTCACACTGTCCACACACACCACACTCACATACACACACACTGTCCACACACATCACACTCACACACAGCACACTCACACACATCACACTCACACTGTCCACACACAGCACACTCACATACATCACACACACACTGTCCACACACAGCACACTCACATACATCACACTCACACTGTCCACACACAGCACACTCACATACATCACACTCACACTGTCCACACACATCACACTCACATACACACACACTGTCCACACACAGCACACTCACACACATCACACTGTCCACACACACCACACTCACACTGTCCACACACAGCACACTCACACACATCACACTCACACTGTCCACACACATCACACTCACACTGTCCACACACAGCACACTCACACACATCACACTGTCCACACACACCACACTCACACTGTCCACACACAGCACACTCACACTGTCCACACACACCACACTCACATACACACACACTGTCCACACACAGCACACTCACACACATCACACTCACACTGTCCACACACACCACACTCACACTGTCCACACACACCACACTCACACTGTCCACACACAGCACACTCACACACATCACACTCTCCACACACACCACACTCACACTGTCCACACACATCACACTCACACTGTCCACACACAGCACACTCACACACATCACACTCACACTGTCCACACACATCACACTCACACTGTCCACACACAGCACACTCACACACATCACACTCACACTGTCCACACACATCACACTCACACTGTCCACACACACCACACTCACACTATCCACACACACCACACTCACACTGTCCACACACAGCACACTCACACTGTCCACACACATCACACTCACACTGTCCACACACATCACACTCACACTGTCCACACACAGCACACTCACACTGTCCACACACAGCACACTCACACACATCACACTCACACTGTCCACACACATCACACTCACACACAGCACACTCACACACATCACACTGCCCACACACACCACACTCACACTGTCCACACACAGCACACTCACACACATCACACTGTCCACACACATCACACTCACACTGTCCACACACATCACACTCACACACAGCACACTCACACTGTCCACACACATCACACTCACACTGTCCACACACACCACACTCACACTGTCCACACACACCACACTCACACTGTCCACACACACCACACTCACACTGTCCACACACACCACACTCACACTGTCCACACACACCACACTCACACTATCCACAAACAGCACACTCACACACACCACACTCACTCACACACACACTGTCCACACACATCACACTCACACTGTCCACACACACCACACTCACACTATCCACAAACAGCACACTCACACACACCACACTCACACACACACACACTGTCCACACACATCACACTCACACTGTCCACACACACCACACTCACATACACACACACTATCCACAAACAGCACACTCACACACACCACACTCACACACACACACACTGTCCACACACACCACACTCACACTATCTACAAACAGCACACTCACACACAACACACTCACACACACACACACTGTCCACACACACCACACTCACACTGTCCACACACACCACACTCACACTATCTACAAACAGCACACTCACACACATCACACTCACACTGTCCACACACACCACATTCACACACATCACACTGTCCACACATACCACACTCACACTGTCCACACACAGCACACTCACACTGTCCACACACACCACACTCACATACACACACACTGTCCACACACAGCACACTCACACACATCACACTCACACTGTCCACACACACCACATTCACACACATCACACTCACACTGTCCACACACACCACACTCACACTATCCACAAACAGCACACTCACACACATCACACTCACACTGTCCACACACATCACACTCACACTATCCACACACAGCACACTCACACACATCACACTCACACTGTCCACACACACCACACTCACATACACACACACTGTCCACACACAGCACACTCACACACATCACACTCACACTGTCCACACACAGCACACTCACACTATCCACAAACAGCACACTCACACACATCACACTCACACTGTCCACACACATCACACTCACACTATCCACACACAGCACACTCACACACATCACACTCACACTGTCCACACACACCACACTCACATACACACACACTGTCCACACACACCACACTCACACACATCACACTCACACTGTCCACACACACCACACTCACACTATCCACAAACAGCACACTCACACACATCACACTCACACTGTCCACACACATCACACTCACACTATCCACACACAGCACACTCACACACATCACACTCACACTGTCCACACACACCACACTCACATACACACACACTGTCCACACACAGCACACTCACACACATCACACTCACACTGTCCACACACACCACATTCACATACACACACACTGTCCACACACAGCACACTCACACACATCACACTCACACTGTCTACAAACAGCACACTCACATACATCACACTCACACTGTCCACACACATCACACTCACACTGTCCACACACACCACACTCACATACACACACACTGTCCACACACACCACACTCACACTCACACTGTCCACACACAACACACTCACACTATCCACACACACACCACACTCACACACATCACACTCACACTGTCCACACACACCACACTCACATACACACACACTGTCCACACACAGCACACTCACACACATCACACTCACACTGTCCACACACAACACACTCACACTATCCACACACACACCACACTCACACACATCACACTCACACTGTCCACACACATCACACTCACACTCACACACATCACACTCACACTCACATACACATTGTCCACACACATCCCACTCACACACATCACACTCACACACACACACACACATCACACACTCACTATCCATACACATCACAGACACACTGTCCACATATAATCACACTCTCACACACACACAAACTTCCACACACATCACACTCACACACACTGTCCACACACATCACACTCACACACTCACACTGTCCACACACACTACACTCACACACATCACACTCGCACTGTCCACATACACCACACTCACACACATCACACTGTCCACACATATCACAATCACACACATCACATTCACACACACTGTCCACACACATCACAATCACACACAAACTTCCACACACATCACACTCACACACATCACAGTCACACACACTGTCCACACACATCACAATCACATACAAACTTCCACACACATCACACTCACACACACACAAAGACAGAGATATCACACACACACACTTCTCACACGCACACACACAGACCTCTCTCACACACACATCACACATTCACATATCACACATGCAAACATCACACACACAAACACACACACACAGACATCTCACACACACACAGACGTCTCACGCACACACACACACAGACATCTCAGACACACACACACACACACACACACACACACATACACACACAGAGGCATCATACACTCACACATGCAGACATGGCACACACAAAGACACAGACACATCACACATATGCGCACATACACACACACAGACACATACAGACATCTCACACACACAGACATCACACACACACATGGACATCGCACACACGGACATGACACGCAGACACCAACAAACACACACAGACATGACATGCACATACTTGCACACACACATCGCCATCTCACACACACACACAAACACACACGACACACAGACATGACACACATACAGTCAGGTGGATTGGGGTGGAGCTGGTTGAGGTTTTGAGCTGCCATGCAGCGAGCTAAACTCTGGCCATCCAAGTGGTGGCCAGCACTCTCCAGAACACATGAAGGGGCCTTCAGACTTAACTAAGGGAGGAACTTAGAACATCGAAGCAAACCCACGCGTCTCTCTCTTTCATCCTGCAGGACGAGTACATCATGAGCAATGAGCCTGGTGAACTAGCTGTGTTCCTGATGGCCTACAGAGAGCGAAGACGAAGAAGAGAGCAGCTGAGGCTCCTGGCTGCGCAGAGGGAGGAGCAGCAACCTCAGGAAGAAGGGGTGACTGGCGCTCCCACCATCGCTGGTCAGCACCTCGCTGGACCCAGCGTCTACAGGCGCCGCCTTTCATTCCTGCAGATGACCGAGAACCAGTGTTGCTGAAGACTGCACATGTCTAGGGAACTGGTCGGTCACATCTGCCACCTGCTGCAGGATTTGGTGCCATGGGGACATGGAGGGCACCCACCTGCCCGTGGCTGTGAAATTGACAGTGGCCTCAATTTCTACGCCAGTGGCTCCTTTCAGGGCTCCACAGGTGACCCCTGTGGGATATCACAAGCCTCCACCCACAAATACATCCATGAGGTTATGGATGCCATCTTCACAAGGACACACAGCTTTGTGCATTTCACCCGGGACCAAGACAGCCAGGATGCAAGAGCGATTGGATTCGCCCAGATCTCGGGTTTCCCACAGGTGCAGGGTGCCATCGACTGCACTCACACAGCACTCACATCTCCGTGTGGACTACATCAACCACAAGGGCTTCCATTCGCTGAATGTGCAGCTGGTGTGTGACCACCACAAACACATCCTGCAGGTGTGCGCACGGTTTCCAGGGAGTGTTCACGGCTCCTACACCCTCAATCGGTCACAGATCCCTGGAGTCTTCCAGGGTCCACAGAGGCTGCAGGGTTGGCTCCTCGGGGACAAGGGCTTCCCACAGAGGCCGTGGCTGATGACACCCGTCTGGTGACCTCAGACTGCAGCAGAGCGACGCTATAATCAGGCTCATGCTGCAGCTTGCACCCTGGAGCAGAGCATTGGGATGCTGGAGATGAGGTTCTGGTGTCTGGACCGGTCTGGGGTGGAGCCCTGCAATACAGTCCCCGGAGGGTATCACACATCGTGGTCGTCTGTTGTGCCCTTTACAACCTGGTGCTGCAATGGGGAGAGGAGCTGGCTGAGGAGGAGATGGAGGAGCTGGAGGTCTCCTCCGATGAGGAGGATGTCGATGGGGATGAGGGTGAGGAAGGTCCTCAGAGATGATGGTGATGGGGATGAGGCCCTCACACTGGCCAGACAAGGCAGACATGCTCGGGAGGCCCTCATAGCTGCTAGATTTGTGAAGGATGATGACGATAAGCAGTGAGGAGACACCATAGATCCTCACGTTACATCTATGAAGGTTTGATTCCTGTCTGGCTGATGGCAGCACACATACCCTCTGTGAGAATGCTCCTGTCATGGAGATGCAGCAGGTGCCCATAGTCCCTACGTTCCAGGAGGATGATGATGACATGCAGTGGGAATAGTCCACAGATCCTCACATAGCTGATGTGAATGTCTGATTCCTGTCTGGTTTATGGCAGCTTGCTTGTTCTCTGTGAATGGGGTCATATCATGGAGATGCAGCGGGGAAACTTTACCTTCTCCTGAACCTGTGGCATACTTCATGAGCTGAACCCTTCAGGACCACACTCTCACTGGACACAGATGACCTTGGCAGGTGTCCTCTGGAGGGCCGAGATCTAGAGGGCCCCGGCCTGCTTTCAGGGTCCTGCTGCGTGGCAGTGGCTCCCTCCTCGGCCTGAGGAGCTGGAGCTGCTTGAGTCACAGGTAGAAGGGATTCAGATGGGCCGGACACTCCCAGAGTCACCTGGTACATGGTCCCTATGGCTGCGTAAAATGATGTGTGGTGATGTCGGGCCGAACCCCTGGCGTCACCGCGCCCCATTTCCATTTTCAGGAGAGTGGGGTCTCAGCAGAATCAGCTGCGTGCCCACCGTCCTGTCAATGGCCAATTGAGGCCATTGACAGGGTCAGTTAAGTAATTAAAGGACCTGCCCGTCCAACCCTAAGGTCGGTGAACAGGCCAGGAGCCCTGGGGGACTAGAAAAAGCACAAAACCTCATCCACCAGCGGGATGAGGTTTCATGTCGGCTTTAAAAAATTTTTATAAAGGTTTTGTAAAAATTATGAACATGTCCCAACTGATGTGACATTGTCACATGTGGAGACATGTAAGGGAAAGTTTATTTTTCTATTTTTATCTTTTTTACATTTACAGACAATCTCCCTGAGGCTGCACTTAGGCTCAGGGAGATGAGTGCTCTCTTTAGTGCACATGTGCGAAAGAGCATACTCTCGATTTTGGGATTCCCCCCCACCCACACGGTGGGAGTACATAGCGCTTCTGTGTGGATGTCACACTGGGCAGGCCTTAACTGGGCCCGCCCACATAAAATGGCGGCACCCCCCCAATCACGGGCACCGATCAGAAGTGCACTCATATGCACCCACTCTTCAACTTCCCCCCCCCGATAGGGAGAAAATTCAGCCCATGCACGCATCCGCTCATTTATACACACACACACACACACACACACACACACACACACACACACACACACACGCGCGCACATGCACCCACTCATATACACACACACACACACACACCCCCGCTCATTCATACACACACACACACACACGCACAAGCACATGCACCCACTCATACACACGCACACCCCCCGCTCATTCATATACACACACACACACACACACACATGCACCCACACATCACTCATATATACACACACACACCCCCACTCATTCATACACACACACACACACACACACATGCACCCACTCATCACTCATATATTCACACACACACCCCCGCTCATTCATACACACACACACACACACACATGCACCCACTCATACACACACACACACCCCGCTCATTCATACACACACACACACACACATGCACCCACTCATCACTCACATATACACACACACACCCCCGCTCATTCATACACACACACACACGCACAAGCACATGCACCCACTCATCACTCATATATTCACACACACACCCCTGCTCATTCATACACACACACACACACACACACACACACACATGCACCCACTCATACACACACACACCCCCCGCTCATTCATACACACACACACACACATGCACCCACTCATCACTCATATATATACACACACACCCCCGCTCATTCATACACACACACACACACACACACACATGCACCCACTCATCATTCAAATATACACACACACACCCCCGCTCATTCATACACACACAGACACACACGCACCCACTCATCACTCATATATACACACACACACCCCCCGCTCATTCATACACACACACACATGCACCCACTCATCACTCATATATTCACACACACACACCCCGCTCATTCATACACACACACACACGCACGCACATGCACCCACTCATACACACACACACCCCCCGCTCATTCATACACACACACACGCACACACATACACCCACTCATCACTCATATATACACACACACACCCCCGCTCATTCATACACACACACACACACACACACATACACACACACATGCACCCACTCATATACAAACACACACACCCCCGCTCATTCATACACACACACACACGCACATGCACCCACTCATACACACATACCCGCTCATCCATACACACGCACACACGCACTCACTCATATACACACACACACCCGCTCATTCACACACACACACATACACACACACCCGCTCATTCATACACACACACACATGCACCCACTCATACACACACACATACACCCGCTCATTCATACACACACATGTACATTCACCCGTTCATATACACACACCCACACACACACATGCACTCACTCATATACACACACACACACACACACATACACATACACATACACACACACTCATTCATACACACACATGCACATGCACCCACTCTTATACACACACACAAGCACATGCATCCACTCTTATACACATACACACATGCACATGCACCCACTCATACACGCACACACATGCACCCACTCATACACACACAGACACATGCACCCGCTCATACATACACACACACACACACATGCACCCGCTCATACAGACACACACACAGACACACATGCACCTGCTCATACAGACACACACACACACACATGCACCCATTCATACAGACACGCACACACATGCACCCGCTCATACACACACACACATGCACCCGCTCATACATACACACACATGCACATGCACCCATTCATACACACACACATGCACCCACTCATACATTCACACACATGCACACACACATGCATATGCACGCACTCATGCACACACACACATGCACCCACTCATACACACACACACACACACATGTACCCACTCTGATACACACACACACACAAACAAACACATGCACCCACTCACACACATACACACTCTCGCACCCACTCACACACACAAATATGCACGCGCACTTATACACAGACACACACATGCACCCACACTTATACGCACACACACATGCACCCACTCTTATACACACACACACGCACCCACTCACACACACACATGCACATGCACCCACTCTTAGACACACACACACACAGACACACACATGCACCCACTCTTATACACACATACACGCACCCACACACACACACACACACACACACACTCACATGCACATGCACCCACTCTTATACACACATGGACATGCACCCACTCATACACACACACGCACATGCACCCACTCTTATGCACACACACACACATGCACATGCACCCATTCTTATACACACACACACGCACATGTACCCACCCTTATACACACACACACACACACACACGCGCATGCACCCACTCTTAAACACACACATGCACATGCACCCACTCTTAAACACACACACACACATGCACCCACTCTTATACACACACACATGCACATGCACCCACTCATACACACACACGTACACAGACACACAAACTGTACACAGGCTCAAATGTTCTGGAAGTCCCACAGCCTGAATGGAATCAGACAGTGAGTGACATTACCTGCTTGCCATCTCGGTCACTGCACGGTGTCAAAATAACCTGAGACCCTGGGAACAGGCTGGCCACAGAGAGGCAGAGCTGCTTCTGACTAATCTGCTGTTCATGGGTATATGTCCATTCCTAGAGGGAATAAAGGAAACAGCCACTTTTAGCTACCTGTTGAGGTTAGAATCAGGGATCAGCACCCAGAGCTGAATGAGCCTGTGTTACTCAGCACTGGTGAGTGTCTCTCCAGGCTGCACTCAGCTGCTGAGGGACAGAGATGAGATGGGTTATGGAGTGACCCTAATAACATGGGCTGGATTTTCGAAAGGTCAGGCCAGCTGGTGGGCAGGACACGGATGTTGCAGTCCTGCTCCCATTTCCGGTATATACCAGTTTTACTGGCGGGAGGAGAAGGCAGGGGGGTGAACCACGCAGGGAACCCAAACTCAGCAGGGCCATTTGAAATTGGTTCTGAGTTCAAACAGACCCCATTTTCGCTGTTCCAGCAGCCTTTCCCGCTCTGTGGGAGCCATACAGTTATGGACTGTGGCGTAAGGGTCTGGCACATCATGGGTTAACGTGGGACTGAGTATAGCACCGCCCACACAGTGATGTAAGGGAACAGCTGACCTATACCTAGTGTTGTGTTGGACAGAGCTGTGTGTGGAAGCAAGCACGGAGACAGCTCCTAGCTTGGACCTCTACTCTATAGATTTATCCTTTACTTTATAGTCTATAGTTACTAGTACTTAATAAATGCTTACTGCTGAACTACCTAAGACTACGAATACCTTAATAAGACTTACTGAACTATGCCCAGCACCCTACAACATGGAGGAAATATAAAAGTGCCTGAAAGGCAGCTTTGGACTGTTTAAGTGACATGATCTAAAGTTATTTAAATCCTTAGCCCTTTAAGAATGTAAAAAAGGCTGCAGCTGTCAGTTGCAGTAAAGCGACCTGCTGCTGGAGTGCATTTGTTGACTGGCTTTCTGTTGCAGCTTACAAAAACAACGTTAGCCACCTGCTCATATAGTTTCAATCCCAAGGGTTGTTATTGCAACTGAGCTTATTATGAACGTTTGGCTGCAAAACCATACAGGTTAGCAGGGGGGGGGGGGGGGGAGGGGGAGAGCTGAGTTCACATTTTGATTGACAGTTTTAAGAGGCTATAAAAGAATTAGCTGTCTTTAATGTGGTTAGTGAATAGAAGATTGTTCTTACAATACTTGGTGGGGGGGGGGGGATTTAAAATTTTTGAATGGGTTTCATGAATGAGAGTTTTGTTCAGTATCAAGTGTGTATGAGTGGGAACTGCCTTAAGATTGCAGAAAAAAAGAGACGTTGTAGCTTTTTGTCTTTCACTCTTCTGGACATTTTATGAGAATACCAGTATAAGAGGAAAACAACAATTTATACTGTATGTAAAGATAGTGCTGATTGGTTGATAAGTGGACCCTGATTGGTAGAGGCATTGCCATGGAGAATGCACCATGGTGACTGACAGTTAACTGCCAAGCATTGTTTGAAACTTAAATCAGGCAGCTTGATCCTGATTGGCCAAGGCATTGCCCTGAGGAATGAATCAGTGAATGGCTATCACTTATTTTGATTAGCTGAAACAAATGCAATGTGTGTACATGTTCTTTCTATCTGCACAGATCAGGGCCCAGTGCATTAATATATGTAGCTTCCAATACACACAAATGTGCCACACTGACAATCGTAAATTGTTTGTCAGCGTAATTCTTAGCACACTGAGGATTGTTTAGCAAATGTCGTCCAATCGCGGAATCACATCTAATGTTGGACACTGTGTTTTGAGTTTGGCAAGCACAGGCTGGTTGGGTATGGTCTGTACCCTGCCTGTTGCAAATAGTGGCTGGAACAGGCTGTTTGATATGATCTGTCTTTGGGATGTAGGGCCTACATACCTAGCATCACAGTGGTACCGAAATTCATGTACCACATTACTCATTTGTGTGATAGGCAGAAAGTCTTTTTGGCTTGACAGCAGCATCCTGTTAGTGGTGAATATCACTCATGTTGCTGCTGCATAGTAGCAGCGTGGAAAAGTTAGCTTCACCTGTTACCTTGCCCTTCCAGAATAATCTGGGGTAGACTCGGCACTTTTCAGGGCTGAAAGTGACGGCCTTAGGCCCGTTCATTAACTTGCGTGATATACAGTGTGAAATGATCTGATCAGGGTAGCTGTTATCCTGCAGGATGTCTTTGATGTTCCTTATTTCAGCATCAAGCCTGCACAGTGAGTAAATAGCGTGATCACTGGTTAATGGAAGTCCTTGGTCAGCATGTTCACTAACTAGTACAACCAGTTGGTCAGTGTGGTCACTGGTTAATGGAAGTCTTTGGTCAGCATGTTCACTAACTAGTACAACCATTTGGTCAGTGTGGTCACTGGTTAGATGAATTATTCAGTAAGCTTAGGTGCTATTTATTGTGATCATTTGGTTAGTGTGCCCACTCTTTTCTTACAAGGCTGATTGAGGTAGTTGCTGGTTAGCAGTATCACTGAGCCAGCTGTTAGGAACTAGAGTTAGTTTTAAGTGAGTTATAGTTGTATTGGTGCGTGTTAGGAATAAGCTATAGCTTTAAGTGTAAGTTTTAGCTTTAAGTTTGATTTTTTTGTGTGTGTGGTAAGGAAGGGCAACTAGCAACTACCTCGATCGGCCTCATAAGAAAGGAGTGGGCTTTTGTTTCACTTTAGAATGCTGCCTGCAAGTCTGTGGGTTTGTTTGTATATCTGCATTTTAATGAGATCTTACAACCCTTGAAGTGGTTTAGGGAAGTTAAAATAAAGTAGGAAAAACTGTGCTGTTGCCTCGCAACAAGGAGGCCCACAGAGAAACAGAAAGCAGTTTGGGTTCAGTTGTGATTCTGCTCTGAGGTTAAGGCAGCAGTTTAAGTCTCTCTAGCTGACATATTAGCAGACTGCTGAGGAAAATAAGTCCAAGAATCTTAGCTGAGTTGCTCTAAAGCTAAAGTAACAGTGAATGTCAAGTAAGTTCTGGATCTCAAGGGAGATACCCAGTTGTCAGCAGTCGACTGGGAGAGGGAACTACAGAAAGCAGGTCCTAAAGGGAAAGGAGGAAGGTCCCAAGAAGACCTTTAAGTTAAGTCAAAGGACAAGGCAGGAATTTGGAACGAGATCCTGTTCAGTGAAGTTTAAGTAAGGAGCAGAGGAAAGCTGCAGGGAGCAGAATCAAGGCAAAGTGGGCTTGTAAGAAACCGGAAGATTTGAGGAGACAGCCGAAGGTTGGTGACTCCTTACTACAGGCCTGTGTAGCAGTGGTGTTCTGTTGGCATGACTGGGTATCGGGTATCTGCGAGTGCGTGGAATGTGAAACTCAAATGCACTTGGCGATCCAGGGCAGAGGAACATCAGAAGGAAAGATCAAAACCCTGGCGGTGAATCCTTGTTGAAGATGTCCAAGAGGAAGCATCGTCACTTGGGAGAAGATTCCAAGGCATGTTCTTCAAGAGCGGGTATTGGAAACCCTTGTGTGAAAGGCGGAGCTTCTGTGAGACCAGTAGTCTCACAGTGTGATGAGCATCTTGGGGGGGGATTGATAAGAGATCCAAAGCGTCTGCTTTGGGTGGCATCTGCCTCTTGGTTTCAGAGTGTAGCCTATTGGTTTTCCAGGAGTGTATACTTACTGTGAACATTAAAATACAAGATAGATTTTGTAACTTGTGTTATCCTTACGAATCTTTATATATCTGTAAAGGTATAATTGTGGGTGAAGGAGTAGTGTAATATAGTTCATCTTTTCTTGTTTAATAGATGTTTTTATTCTTTTGTTAAACGTTCATCAGCAGACTCCTGTGACTTTGTTCAGTAACTGCTCACCACTTTTTCAAATAAGAAATAAATGTTAGGATCTATCAAGCCGGGTTCCATCCTGGGATCTGACTTGTCAGCTCGGATCAGAACACAGTGTGGTCACTGGTTGGTTAAATCAGTGCCTGCAGGTTCCGGTGGTTGATTCTTAACTACTGTCTGAAATGGCCTAGCAAGCACTCAGTTCAGTGGCAAACAGGAGTGTGCAGCAAATGCTGGCCTTGCCAGTGATGTCCACATCCCATCAAAGAATTAAAAAAAAATATCCTTAGGTTCTCAAAGGCCTTTGATAACAACAGCTTGTATTTATAAAGTACCTTTAATGTGATAAAACATACCTGCTTCACAGGAATGTTAGAGAATGAAAACATTGACACAGAGGTGAACCTCCCTATTGAACAGGGATCGTGACAGCTAGACTCCTTTCCAGACTGACTCTTGTGGGGGAAGCTCATCTCGCTGATGATTGGAGCAGCGTACAGCCATCTCTTAACAATGTCATCTGGTCCTTGGAGTCCAGCATTGAGACTGAGACAAGTCGAACCAAATCTCAGACAGGTACCCATTTAAGACAAAGCACAAAGCCCTTTTAGTTGTTGTGGATCGGGGAGACCTCGCAGTCAGCAGCTATCCATGGTTGCCTCATAATAGCGGAACCAAACCTGTGCTGAAAACATGCAATTTATTGAAAGGGCCTTCAAGATCCCCTCACTGTCAAAGTTAAATGGTCCTCAGGAAATCCTGACTGGAATTGAGATGAAGATCAACAATTTTGCAACTTCTCCAGTCCCATTAGATTCAGGTTTGACTTGTGTTTGGACAGTGTGTGTGATGTTTGTTTGATCGGTCTGCCAATTGGGACCGAGCTAAAAGTCTCACTAAAATCCATATACCCCAAATCCTCATGGACTCTCCCTCAAAAAAGAAATCAGTCAAGTTGGTCAGACACACAGCCTTCCCTTAACAAATCCCTGCTGACTGACACTGATTAATCTGTACCTTCCTTAATGATGATTTATACCGTCCCTCAGACCTTTCTCCAGTACTTTGCCCACCAGCGACTGGCTGGTTTATAATTATTCAGTCTATCTCGTCCACCTCTTTTAAACAATGGTACAACATTAGGGGCGCAATTTTCTGCTCCCGCTGGTAACGGGAATCGTGGCAGAATAAATTTGACAGGATTGGAGAAAGTCAGTTTCCTGCCGTCGGAATATTAGTTTGGAATTTTGTTCCTCAGACTTTGCTGGCAGGTTAAAGGTGGGTTCAGTTTCCTGCTGATCTAGGTCAGGAGCTACATTTGCATCTCATGAATGCTCATTAAAAGGCCAACTTGCTGAAACTACGTTTCTCTCTCCAAACTAAGTGCCCCGCCCAGTGGATAATTATAAACAGCCATAAAACTGCACATTCTAGGTGGTGTGCACGTGCCAAGCTTCACCTGTAGGTGTCGCCTTCTTGGGAACTTTTGTTAATGTCACGCGAGTGAAGTTATGCAAAGCTGTGCCAAGGCTGGACAGGGGACTCCAGCTTACCGGGAAAGGGTGGGGAGACGGGGAGAGTATCCGTGGAAATAGGTGGAGGGGGAGTTGGGTGAGAGTGTCTTAGAGGGTGGGGTTGGTGATGTCGATGGTGGGCTCCTGGTGGTAGGAGGGAACAGTAACAGTCGGAGTGGGGGAGAGAGATGCAATAGGGTGACAGGTCCAGGATGAAAGACTGGTAGGTGAAGTCTCATTGGGCAGGTCACAGAGGGGGACAAGACAGGGTGGGCGTGGGGACAGTAACGGGTGTCAACTCTGAGGGGAGGGAAGGCATGTGGGGGTGGATTGTTATAGGGTCCAGGGTAATGCAGGGAGGTTCAAGGATGACAGGGTGAAGGAGGAATGGTGATATTGGGTGGGTCTATGGTGATGGGAGGAAGTGGTGATAGGGGAAGGGTAGAAGGTGGTGGAGTGAGTTTGAACCATTTTTCCAAACCGACCTTGACCATGCAGTTAGTCAGTGAAATCCCTCGAGGTGGGAGGAGGGTCTTTTTGCGAGAGTGGAGGTCAAGTCAGCACATGTGGCCGACTAAAGGAACACCCTAATAATTATGAGGCAACTAGATGTCAAAGATGCTCAGTTGTGTTTTCCTCTCAATGGTGAAGCCCCCATTGCTGCAGGTTTGTTCCTGACTCATGGGTCTCTTAACATTGAAATCCCAGCGAGGTGTGGAGCTGCTGTTCATTCTGTGCCATTTGCCATTAGCTGCAGTCAGAGGCAGGGATGAAGGGAGGAGGATGCCTCCAAAGGGCATGGCTGGTGGAGGGCAGCCAACTTGTGACTCCAAACCTCTATCTTCCTGCGTGAATGGTCACGGCTGAGAAGGGATCATGAAGTGAGTCTTTCTATGCTGCTCAGGCAATGGTCTCTCTACAGA
>NC_054471.1:23824249-23849269 GCF_017639515.1 Carcharodon carcharias
AGAGTGTGTGAGTGTGTGTGAGTGGGATGTGTGTGTGAGTGAGTGTGTGTGTGGAGTATGTGTGTGAGTGTGTGTGTGTGTGGGGTGTGTGTGAGTGAGTGTGTGTGTGTGAAAGTGGGGTATGTGTGTGTGTGTGTGTGTGTGTGAGTGCGGTGTGTGTGAGTGAGTGTGTGTGTGTGAGTGGGGTATGTGTGAGTGAGGGTGTGTGAGTGGAGTGTGTGTGAGTGGGGTGTGTGTGAGTGAGTGTGTGTGTGTGTGAGTGATTGTGTGTGTGTGTGTGAGTGAGTGTGTGTGAGTGAGTGTGTGTGAGTGGGGTGTGTGTGTGAGTGGGGTGTGTATGAGTGAGTAAGTGTGTGTGTGGGGTGTGTGTGTGAGTGAGTGTGTGTGTGGGGTGTGTGTGTGAGTGAGTGTGTGTGTGTGTGTGTGTGTGGTGTGTCTATGAGTGAGTGTGTGTGTGTGAGTGGGGTGTGTGTGAGTGGGGTATGTGTGAGTGAGGTGTCTGTGAGTGGGGTAAGTGTGAGTGAGGGTGTGTGAGTGGAGTGGGTGTGAGTGGGGTGTGTGTGTGACTTTGTGTGTGTATGTGAGTGATTGTGTGTGTGTGTGAGTCAGTGTGTGTGAGTGAGTGTGTGTGAGTGGGGTGTGTGTGTGTGTGGAGTATGTGTGTGTGAGTGGAGTGTGTGTGAGTGGGGTGTGTGTGTGTGTGTGTGTGTGTGTGTGAGTGATTGTGTGTGTGTGTGAGTGAGTGTGTGTGAGTGAGTGTGTGTGAGTGAGTGTGTGTGAGTGGGGTGTGTGTGTGAGTGAGTGTGTGTGTGGAGTATGTGTGTGAGTGAGTGTGTGTGAGTGGGATGTGTGTGAGTGAGTATGTGTGTGTGAGAGTGGGGTATGTGTGAGTGTGCGTGTGTGAGGGAGGTGTGTGTGAGTGAGTGTGTGTGTGTGAGTGGGGTATGTGTGAGTGAGTGTGTGTGAGTGAGTGTGTGTGAGTGAGTGTGTGTGAGTGGGGTGTGTGTGTGAGTGAGTGTGTGTGTGGAGTATGTGTGTGAGTGAGTGTGTGTGAGTGGGATGTGTGTGAGTGAGTATGTGTGTGTGAGAGTGGGGTATGTGTGAGTGTGCGTGTGTGAGGGAGGTGTGTGTGAGTGAGTGTGTGTGTGTGAGTGGGGTATGTGTGAGTGAGGGTGTGTGAGTGAGTGTGTGTGAGTGAGTGTGTGTGTGTGAGTGAGTGTGTGTGAGTGGGGTGTGTGTGAGTGAGTGTATGTGTGTGAGAGTGGGGTATGTGTGTGTGAGTGAGAGTGGTGTGAGTGTGTGTGTGGAATATGTGTGTGAGTGAGTGTGTGTGAGTGGGGTGTGTGTGAGTGAGGTGTGTGAGTGTGTGTGTGTGGGTGGGGTGTGTATGAGTGAGTGGGTTGTGTGTGAGTGAGTGTGTGTGAGTGGGGTGTGTGTGAGTGAGTGTATGTGTGTGAGAGTGGGGTATGTGTGTGTGTGTGAGAGTGGGGTATGTGTGAGTGAGGGTGTGTGAGTTGAGTGTGTGTGAGTGGGGTGTGTGTGAGTGATTGTATGTGTGGAATATGTGTGTGAGTGAGTGTGTGTGAGTGGGGTGTGTATGAGTGAGTGTGTCTGAGTGGGGTGTGTGCGAGTGAGTGTGTGTATGAGTGATTGTGTGTGTGTGTGACTGAGTGTGTGTGAGTGAGTGTGTGTGTGAGTGTGTGTGAGTGGGGTGTTTGTGAGTGAGTGTGTGTGAGTGGGGTGTGTGTGTGAGTGGGGTGTGTGTGTGAGTGGGGTGTGTATGAGTGAGTGAGTGTGTGTGTGGGGTGTTTGAGTGAGTGTGTGTGTGTGAGTGGGGTATGTGTGAGTGAGGTGTGTGTGAGTGGAGTGTGTGTGAGTGAGTGTGTGTGAATGGGGTGTGTGTGAGTGGGGTGTGTGAGAGTGAGTGTGTATGAGTGAGTGTGTGTGAGTGGGGTGTGTGTGTGGAGTGTGTGTGGGTAAGTGTGTATGAGTGTGTGTGTGTGAGTGTGTGTGAGTGGGGTGTGTGTGTGTGAGTGTGTGTGAGTGGGGTGTGTGTGTGTGAGTGGGGTATGTGTGAGTGAGGTGTATGATGGAGTGTGTGTGAGTGAGTGTGTGAGTGGGGTGTGTGTGTGTGAGTGGGGTATGTGTGAGTGAGGTGTGTGTGAGTGAGAGTGGTGTGAGTGTGTGTGTGGAATATGTGTGTGAGTGAGTGTGTGTGAGTGGGGTGTGTGTGAGTGAGGTGTGTGAGTGTGTGTGTGTGAGTGGGGTGTGTATGAGTGAGTGGGGTGTGTGTGAGTGAGTGTGTGTGAGTGGGGTGTGTGTGAGTGAGTGTATGTGTGTGAGAGTGGGGTATGTGTGTGTGTGTGAGAGTGGGGTATGTGTGTGTGTGTGTGAGTGAGGTGTGTGTGAGTGAGTGTGTGTGAGTGGGGTATGTGTGAGTGAGGGTGTGTGAGTTGAGTGTGTGTGAGTGGGGTGTGTGTGTGAGTGGAGTGTGTGTGTGAGTGTGTGTGTGAGTGGGGTGTGTGTGTGAGTGGGGTGTGTGTGTGAGTGAGTTTGTGTGTGGGGTGTGTGTGTGAGTGAGTGTGTGTGTGGGGTGTGTGTGTGAGTGAGTGTGTGTGTGTGTGTGGTGTGTCTATGAGTGAGTGTGTGTGTGTGAGTGGGGTATGTGTGAGTGAGGTGCGTGTGAGTGGAGTGTGTGTGTGTGTGTGTGAGTGGGGTGTGTGAGAGTGAGTGTGTATGAGTGAGTGTGTGTAAGTGGGGTGTGTGTGAGTGAGTGTGTGTGTGTGTGAGTGGGGTGACTGTGTGCATGAGTGATTGTGTGTGTGTGTGACTGAGTGTGTGTGAGTGAGTGTGTGTGTGTGAGTGGGGTGTGTGTGTGAGAGAGTGTGTGTGTGGATTATGTGTGTGAGTGAGTGTGTGTGAGTGGGGTGTGTGCGAGTGAGTGAGTGTGTGTGAGAGTGGTGTATGTGTGAGTGTGTGCGTGTGTGAGTGAGTTGTGTGAGAGTGAGTGTGTGTGTGGAGTATGTGTGTGAGTGAGTGTGTGTGAGTGGGGTGTGTGTGAATGAGTGTGTGTGTGTGAGAGTGGGGTATGTGTGAGTGTGTGTGTGTGTGAGTGAGGTGTGTGTGAGTGAGTGTGCGTGTGTGAGTGGGGTATGTGTGAGTGAGGGTGTGTGAGTGGAGTGTGTCTGAGTGGGGTGTGTATGAATGAGTGTGTGTGTGTGTGAGTGATTGTGTGTGTGTGTGTGAGTGAGTGTGTGTGTGGAGTATGTGTGTGAGTGAGTGTGTGTGAGTGGGGTGTGTGTGAGTGAGTGTGTGTGTGTGAGAGTGGGGTATATGTGAGTGTATGTGTGTGTGAGTGAGGTGTGTGTGATGAGTGTGTGTGCGTGTGAGTGGGGTGTGTGAGAAAATAGTGTGTATGAGTGAGTGAGTGTGTGTGTGTGTGAGTGGGGTGTGTGAGAGTTAGTGTGTATGAGTGAGTGTGTGTAAGTGGGGTGTGTGTGAGTGATTGTGTGTGTGTGTGAGTGAGTGTGTGTGAGTGAGTGTGTGTGAGTGGGGTGTGTGTGTGAGTGAGTGTGTGTGTGGAGTATGTGTGTGAGTGAGTGTGTGTGAGTGGGATGTGTGTGAGTGAGTGTGTGTGTGTGAGAGTGGGGTATGTGTGAGTGTGTGTGTGTGAGGGAGGTGTGTGTGAGTGAGTGTGTGTGTGTGAGTGGGGTATGTGTGAGTGAGGGTGTGTGAGTGAGTGTGTGTGAGTGAGTGTGTGTGTGTGAGTGGGGTGTGTGTGAGTGAGTGTATGTGTGTGAGAGTGGGGTATGTGTGTGTGTGTGAGAGTGGGGTATGTGTGTGTGTGTGTGAGTGAGGTGTGTGTGAGTGAGTGTGTGAGTGGGGTATGTGTGAGTGAGGGTGTGTGAGTTGAGTGTGTGTGAGTGGGGTGTGTGTGAGTGATTGTGTGTGTGGAATATGTGTGTGAGTGAGTGTGTGTGAGTGGGGTGTGTATGAGTGAGTGAGTGTGTGTGTGGGGTGTGTGTGTGAGTGTCTGTGTGTGTGTGTGAGTGGGGTGTGTGTGAGTGAGTGTGTGTATGAGTGATTGTGTGTGTGTGTGACTGAGTGTGTGTGAGTGAGTGTGTGTGTGAGTGGGGTGTTTGTGAGTGAGTGTGTGTGAGTGGGGTGTGTGTGTGAATGGGGTGTGTATGAGTGAGTGAGTGTGTGTTTGGGGTGTGTGAGTGAGTGTGTGTGTGTGAGTGGGGTATGTGTGAGTGAGGTGTGTGTGAGTGGAGTGTGTGTGAGTGAGTGTGTGTGAATGGGGTGTGTGTGAGTGGCGTGTGTGAGAGTGAGTGTGTATGAGTGAGTGTGTGTGAGTGGGGTGTGTGTGTGGAGTGTGTGTGGGTAAGTGTGTATGAGTGTGTGTGTGTGAGTGTGTGTGAGTGGGGTGTGTGTGTGTGAGTGTGTGTGAGTGGGGTGTGTGTGTGTGAGTGGGGTATGTGTGAGTGAGGTGTATGATGGAGTGTGTGTGAGTGAGTGTGTGAGTGGGGTGTGTGTGTGTGATGGGGTATGTGTGAGTGAGGTGTGTGTGAGTGAGAGTGGTGTGAGTGTGTGTGTGGAATATGTGTGTGAGTGAGTGTGTGTGAGTGGGGTGTGTGTGAGTGAGGTGTGTGAGTGTGTGTGTGAGTGGGGTGTGTATGAGTGCGTGGGGTGTGTGTGAGTGAGTGTGTGTGAGTGGGGTGTGTGTGAGTGAGTGTATGTGTGTGAGAGTGGGGTATGTGTGTGTGTGTGAGAGTGGGGTATGTGTGTGTGTGTGTGAGTGAGGTGTGTGTGAGTGAGTGTGTGTGAGTGGGGTATGTGTGAGTGAGGGTGTGTGAGTTGAGTGTGTGTGAGTGGGGTGTGTGTGTGAGTGGAGTGTGTGTGTGAGTGTGTGTGTGAGTGGGGTGTGTGTGTGAGTGGGGTGTGTGTGTGAGTGAGTGTGTGTGTGGAGTATGTGTGTGAGTGAGTGTGTGTGAGTGGGGTGTGTGTGAGTGAGTGTGTGTGTGTGAGAGTGGGGTATATGTGAGCGTGTGTGTGTGTGAGTGAGGTGTGTGTGATGAGTGTGTGTGCGTGTGAGTGGGGTGTGTGACAGTTAGTGTGTATGAGTGAGTGAGTGTGTGTGTGTGTGTGTGAGTGGGGTGTGTGTGAGTGAGTGTGTGTGTGTGTGAGTGGGGTGTGTGTGAATGAGTGTGTGTGTGTGAGAGAGGGGTATGTGTGTGTGTGTGTGTGTGAGGTGTGTGTGAGTGAGTGTGTGTGTGTGAGTGGGGTATGTGTGAGTGAGGGTGTGTGAGTGGAGTGTGTCTGAGTGGGTTGTGTATGAATGAGTGTGTGTGTGTGTGTGAGTGATTGTGTGTGTGTGTGTGTGAGTGAGGTGTGTGTGAGTGAGTGTGTGAGTGGGGTATGTGTGAGTGAGGGTGTGTGAGTTGAGTGTGTTTGAGTGGGGTGTGTGTGAGTGATTGTGTGTGTGGAATATGTGTGTGAGTGAGTGTGTGTGAGTGGGGTGTGTATGAGTGAGTGAGTGTGTGTGTGGGGTGTGTGTGTGAGTGTCTGTGTGTGTGTGTGAGTGGGGTGTGTGTGAGTGAGTGTGTGTATGAGTGATTGTGTGTGTGTGTGACTGAGTGTGTGTGAGTGAGTGTGTGTGTGAGTGGGGTGTTTGTGAGTGAGTGTGTGTGAGTGGGGTGTGTGTGTGAATGGGGTGTGTATGAGTGAGTGAGTGTGTGTTTGGGGTGTGTGAGTGAGTGTGTGTGTGTGAGTGGGGTATGTGTGAGTGAGGTGTGTGTGAGTGGAGTGTGTGTGAGTGAGTGTGTGTGAATGGGGTGTGTGTGAGTGGGGTGTGTGAGAGTGAGTGTGTATGAGTGAGTGTGTGTGAGTGGGGTGTGTGTGTGGAGTGTGTGTGGGTAAGTGTGTATGAGTGTGTGTGTGTGAGTGTGTGTGAGTGGGGTGTGTGTGTGTGAGTGTGTGTGAGTGGGGTGTGTGTGTGTGAGTGGGGTATGTGTGAGTGAGGTGTATGATGGAGTGTGTGTGAGTGAGTGTGTGAGTGGGGTATGTGTGTGTGATGGGGTATGTGTGAGTGAGGTGTGTGTGAGTGAGAGTGGTGTGAGTGTGTGTGTGGAATATGTGTGTGAGTGAGTGTGTGTGAGTGGGGTGTGTGTGAGTGAGGTGTGTGAGTGTGTGTGTGAGTGGGGTGTGTATGAGTGAGAGGGGTGTGTGTGAGTGAGTGTGTGTGAGTGGGGTGTGTGTGAGTGAGTGTATGTGTGTGAGAGTGGGGTATGTGTGTGTGTGTGAGAGTGGGGTATGTGTGTGTGTGTGTGAGTGAGGTGTGTGTGAGTGAGTGTGTGTGAGTGGGGTATGTGTGAGTGAGGGTGTGTGAGTTGAGTGTGTGTGAGTGGGGTGTGTGTGTGAGTGGAGTGTGTGTGTGAGTGTGTGTGTGAGTGGGGTGTGTGTGTGAGTGAGTTTGTGTGTGGGGTGTGTGTGTGAGTGAGTGTGTGTGTGGGGTGTGTGTGTGAGTGAGTGTGTGTGTGTGTGTGTGTGGTGTGTCTATGAGTGAGTGTGTGTGTGTGAGTGGGGTATGTGTGAGTGAGGTGCGTGTGAGTGGAGTGTGTGTGTGTGTGTGTGAGTGGGGTGTGTGAGAGTGAGTGTGTATGAGTGAGTGTGTGTAAGTGGGGTGTGTGTGAGTGAGTGTGTGTGTGTGTGAGTGGGGTGACTGTGTGCATGAGTGATTGTGTGTGTGTGTGACTGAGTGTGTGTGAGTGAGTGTGTGTGTGTGAGTGGGGTGTGTGTGTGAGTGAGTGTGTGTGTGGATTATGTGTGTGAGTGAGTGTGTGTGAGTGGGGTGTGTGCGAGTGAGTGTGTGTGTGTGAGAGTGGTGTATGTGTGAGTGTGTGTGTGTGAATGAGTTGTGTGAGAGTGAGTGTGTGTGTGTGAGTGGGGTATGTGTGAGTGAGGGTGTGTGAGTGGAGTGTGTGTGAGTGAGTGTGTGTGTGGAGTATGTGTGTGAGTGAGTGTGTGTGAGTGGGGTGTGTGTGAATGAGTGTGTGTGTGTGAGAGTGGGGTATGTGTGAGTGTGTGTGTGAGTGAGGTGTGTGTGAATGAGTGTGTGTGTGTGAGAGTGGGGTATGTGTGAGTGTGTGTGTGTGTGAGTGAGGTGTGTGTGAGTGAGTGTGTGTGTGTGAGTGGGGTATGTGTGAGTGAGGGTGTGTGAGTGGAGTGTGTCTGAGTGGGGTGTGTATGAATGAGTGTGTGTGTGTGTGAGTGATTGTGTGTGTGTGTGTGAGTGAGTGTGTGTGTGGAGTATGTGTGTGAGTGAGTGTGTGTGAGTGGGGTGTGTGTGAGTGAGTGTGTGTGTGTGAGAGTGGGGTATATGTGAGCGTGTGTGTGTGTGAGTGAGGTGTGTGTGATGAGTGTGTGTGCGTGTGAGTGGGGTGTGTGACAGTTAGTGTGTATGAGTGAGTGAGTGTGTGTGTGTGTGTGAGTGGGGTGTGTGAGAGTTAGTGTGTATGAGTGAGTGTGTGTAAGTGGGGTGTGTGTGAGTGAGTGTGTGTGTGTGTGAGTGGGGTGTGTGTGAATGAGTGTGTGTGTGTGAGAGAGGGGTATGTGTGTGTGTGTGTGTGTGTGTGAGGTGTGTGTGAGTGAGTGTGTGTGTGTGAGTGGGGTATGTGTGAGTGAGGGTGTGTGAGTGGAGTGTGTCTGAGTGGGTTGTGTATGAATGAGTGTGTGTGTGTGTGTGAGTGATTGTGTGTGTGTGTGTGTGAGTGAGTGTGTGTGAGTGGGGTGTGTGTGTGTGTGTGAGTGGGGTATGTGTGAGTGAGGTGTGTGAGTGTGTGTTTTTGAGTGGGGTGTGTATGAGTGAGTGGGGTGTGTGTGAGTGAGTGTGTGTGAGTGGGGTGTGTGTGTGAGTGGGGTGTGTGTGAGTGACTGTGTGTGTGTGTGAGTGGGGTGTTTGTGAGTGAGTGTGTGTGAGTGGGGTGTGTGTGTGAGTGGGGTGTGTATGAGTGAGTGTGTGTGTGTGTGGGGTGTGTGAGTGAGTGTGTGTGTGTGTGTGTGTGGGGTATGTGTGAGTGAGATGTGTGTGAGTGGGGTGTGTGTGTGAGTGAGTGTGTGTGTGGGGTGTGTGTATGAGTGATTGTGTGTGTGTGTGAGTGAGTGTGTGTGAGTGAGTGTGTGTGTGGGGTGTGTGTATGAGTGATTGTGTGTGTGTGTGAGTGAGTGTGTGTGAGTGAGTGTGTGTGAGTGGGGTTGTGTGTGTGAGTGAGTGTGTGTGTGGAGTATGTGTGTGAGTGAGTGTGTGTGAGTGGGGTGTGTGTGTGAGTGGGGTGTGTGAGTGAGTGTATGTGTGTGAGAGTGGGGTATGTGTGTGTGTGTGAGTGGGGTATGTGTGTGTGTGTGTGAGTGAGGTGTCTGTGAGTGAGTGTGTGTGTGTGAGTGGGGTATGTGTGAGTGAGGGTGTGTGAGTTGAGTGTGTGTGAGTGGGGTGCGTGTGAGTGATTGTGTGTGTGGAATATGTGTGTGAGTGAGTGTGTGTGAGTGGGGTGTGTATGAGTGAGTGAGTGTGTGTGTGGGTTGTGTGTGTGAGTGAATGTGTGTGTGTGTGAGTGGGGTGTGTGTGAGTGAGTGTGTGTATGAGTGATTGTGTGTGTGTGTGAGTGAGTGTGTGTGAGTGAGTGTGTGTGTGTGTTTATGGGGGGGTGTGTCTATGAGTGAGTGTGTGTGTGTGGGGTATGTGTGAGTGAGGTGCGTGTGAGTGGAGTGTGTGTGAGTGAGAGTGTGTAAATGGGGTGTGTGAGTGAGTGTGTGTGTGTGTGACTGTGGTGTGTGAGAGTGAGTGTGTATGAGTGAGTGTGTGTAAGTGGGGTGTGTGTGAGTGTGTGTGTGTGGGTGTGAGTGGGGTGTGTGTGAGTGAGTGTGTGTATGAGTGATTGTGTGTGTGTGTGAGTGAGTGTGTGTGAGTGAGTGTGTGTGAGTGGGGTGTGTGTGAGTGAGTGTGTGTGAGTGGGGTGTGTATGAGTGAGTGAGTGTGTGTGTGGGGTGTGTGAGTGAGTGTGTGTGTGGGGGGAGTGTCTCTATGAGTGAGTGTGTGTGTGTGAGTGGGGTGTGTGTGAGTGAGTGTGTGTGAATGGGGTGTGTGTGAGTGTGTGCGTGTGAGTGTGTGAGTGGGGTGTGTGAGAGTGAGTGTGTATGAGTGAGTGTGTGTGAGTGAGTGAGTGTGTGTGGAGTGTGTGCGAGTGGGGTGTGTATGCATGACTGAGGTGTGTGTGAGTGAGAGTGTGCATGAGTATGTGTGTGTGTGTGTGGAGTGTTTGTGAGTAAGTGTGTATGAGTGTGTGTGTGTGGAGTGTGTGTGAGTGGGGTATGTGTGTGTGAGGTGTGTGTGAGTGTGAGTGTGTGTGTGGAGTTTGTGTGTGAGTGAGTGTGTGTGAGTGGGGTGTGTGTGAGTGAGCGTGTGTGTGTGAGAGTGGGGTATGTGTGAGTGGGTGTGTGTGAATGGGGTGTGTGTGAGTGAGTGTGTGTGTGTGTGAGTGGGGTGTGAGTGAGTGTGTGTATGAGTGATTGTGTGTGTGTGTGGGTGAGGGTGTGTGAGTGAGGGTGTGTGAGTGGGTGTGTGTGAGTGAGTGTGTGTGAGTGGGGTGTGTGTGTGAGTGATTGTGTGTGTGGAGTATGTGTGTGAGTGACTGTGTGTGAGTGGGGTCTGTGTGTGAGTGGGGTGTGTATGAGTGAGTGAGTGTGTGTGTGGGATGTGTGAGTGAGTGTGTGTGTGTGTGGGGGGAGGTGTGTCTATGAGTGAGTGTGTGTGTGTGAGTGGGGTATGTGTGAGTGAGGTGCGTGTGAGTGGAGTCTGTGTGAGTGAGTGTGTGTGTGTGAGAGTGGGGTGTGTGAGAGTGAGTGTGTATGAGTGAGTGTGTGTAAGTGGGGTGTGTGTGAGTGAGTGTGTATGTGTGTGAGTGGGGTGTGTGTGAGTGAGTGTGTGTATGAGTGATTGTGTGTGTGTGTGAGTGAGTGTGTGTGAGTGAGTGTGTGTGAGTGGGGTGTGTGTGAGTGAGTGTGTGCGAGTGGGGTGTGTATGAGTGAGCGAGTGTGTGTGTGGGGTGTGTGAGTGAGTGTGTGTGAGTGGGGTGTGTGTGAGTGAGTGGGGTATGTGTGAGTGAGGTGTGTGTGAGTGGGGTATGTGTGAGTGAGGGTGTGTGAGTGGAGTGTGTGTGAGTGGGGTGTGTGTGAGCGACTTTGTGTGTGTATGTGAGTGATTGTGTGTGTGTGTGAGTGAGTGTGTGTGTGAGTGTGTGTGAGTGGGGTGTGTGTGTGTGTGGAGTATGTGTGTGAGTGGAGTGTGTGTGAGTGGGGTGTGTGTGTGTGTGTGTGTGTGTGTGTGTGTGAGTGAGTGTGTGTGAGTGAGTGTGTGTGAGTGGGGTGTGTGTGTGAGTGAGTGTGTGTGTGAGTGAGTGTGTGTGAGTGGGATGTGTGTGAGTGAGTGTGTGTGTGTGAGAGTGGGGTATGTGTGAGTGTGTGTGTGTGAGGGAGGTGTGTGTGAGTGAGTGTGTGTGAGTGAGGTGTGTGTGTTTGTGTGAGTGGGGTATGTGTGAGTGAGGTGTGTGAGTGTGTGTGTGTGAGTGGGGTGTGTATGAGTGAGTGGGGTGTGTGTGAGTGAGTGTGTGTGAGTGGGGTGTGTGTGTGAGTGGGGTGTGTGTGAGTGACTGTGTGTGTGTGTGGGGTGTGTGTGAGTGAGTGTGTGTATGAGTGATTGTGTGTGTGTGTGACTGAGTGTGTGTGAGTGATTGTGTGTGTGGAATATGTGTGTGAGTGAGTGTGTGTGAGTGGGATGTGTATGAGTGAGTGAGTGTGTGTGTGGGGTGTGTGTGTGAGTGTCTGTGTGTGTGTGTGAGTGGGGTGTGTGTGAGTGAGTGTGTGTATGAGTGATTGTGTGTGTGTGTGACTGAGTGTGTGTGAGTGAGTGTGTGTGTGTGTGTGTGTGAGTGGGGTGTTTGTGAGTGAGTGTGTGTGAGTGGGGTGTGTGTGTGTGTGGGGTCTGTATGAGTGAGTGAGTGTGTGTGTGGGGTGTGTGAGTGAGTGTGTGTGTGTGTGTGGGGTATGTGTGAGTGAGGTGTGTGTGAGTGGGGTGAGTGTGTGAGTGAGTGTGTGTGTGGGGTGTGTGTATGAGTGATTGTGTGTGTGTGTGAGTGAGTGTGTGTGAGTGAGTGTGTGTGAGTGGGGTTGTGTGTGTGAGTGGGGTGTGTGTGTGAGTGCGGTGTGTGAGTGAGTGTGTGTGTGTGTGTATGGGGGGGTGTGTCTATGAGTGAGTGTGTGTGTGTGGGGTATGTGTGAGTGAGGTGCGTGTGAGTGGAGTGTGTGTGAGTGAGAGTGTGTAAATGGGGTGTGTGTGAGTGAGTGTGTGTGTGTGTGACTGTGGTGTGTGAGAGTGAGTGTGTATGAGTGAGTGTGTGTAAGTGGGGTGTGTGTGAGTGTGTGTGTGTGGGTGTGAGTGGGGTGTGTGTGAGTGAGTGTGTGTATGAGTGATTGTGTGTGTGTGTGAGTGAGTGTGTGTGAGTGAGTGTGTGTGAGTGGGGTGTGTGTGAGTGAGTGTGTGTGAGTGGGGTGTGTATGAGTGAGTGAGTGTGTGTGTGGGGTGTGTGAGTGAGTGTGTGTGTGGGGGGGTGTCTCTATGAGTGAGTGTGTGTGTGTGAGTGGGGTGTGTGTGAGTGAGTGTGTGTGAATGGGGTGTGTGTGAGTGTGTGCGTGTGAGTGTGTGAGTGGGGTGTGTGAGAGTGAGTGTGTATGAGTGAGTGTGTGTGAGTGAGTGAGTGTGTGTGGAGTGTGTGCGAGTGGGGTGTGTATGCATGACTGAGGTGTGTGTGAGTGAGAGTGTGCATGAGTATGTGTGTGTGTGTGTGGAGTGTTTGTGAGTAAGTGTGTATGAGTGTGTGTGTGTGGAGTGTGTGTGAGTGGGGTATGTGTGTGTGAGGTGTGTGTGAGTGTGAGTGTGTGTGTGGAGTTTGTGTGTGAGTGAGTGTGTGTGAGTAGGGTGTGTGTGAGTGAGCGTGTGTGTGTGAGAGTGGGGTATGTGTGAGTGGGTGTGTGTGAATGGGGTGTGTGTGAGTGAGTGTGTGTGTGTGAGTGGGGTGTGAGTGAGTGTGTGTATGAGTGATTGTGTGTGTGTGTGGGTGAGGGTGTGTGAGTGAGGGTGTGTGAGTGGGTGTGTGTGAGTGAGTGTGTGTGAGTGGGGTGTGTGTGTGAGTGATTGTGTGTGTGGAGTATGTGTGTGAGTGAGTGTGTGTGAGTGGGGTGTGTGTGTGAGTGGGGTGTGTGAGTGAGTGTGTGTGTGTGAGAGTGGGGTATGTGTGTGTGTGTGAGTGGGGTATGTGTGTGTGTGTGTGAGTGAGGTGTCTGTGAGTGAGTGTGTGTGTGTGAGTGGGGTATGTGTGAGTGAGGGTGTGTGAGTTGAGTGTGTGTGAGTGGGGTGTGTGTGAGTGATTGTGTGTGTGGAATATGTGTGTGAGTGAGTGTGTGTGAGTGGGGTGTGTATGAGTGAGTGAGTGTGTGTGTGGGTTGTGTGTGTGAGTGAATGTGTGTGTGTGTGAGTGGGGTGTGTGTGAGTGAGTGTGTGTATGAGTGATTGTGTGTGTGTGTGAGTGAGTGTGTGTGAGTGAGTGTGTGTGAGTGGGGTGTTTGTGAGTGAGTGTGTGTGAGTGGGGTGTGTGTGTGAGTGGGGTGTGTATGAGTGAGTGAATGTGTGTGTGGGGTGTGTGAGTGAGTGTGTGTGAATGGGGTGTGTGTGAGTGGGGTGTGTGAGAGTGAGTGTGTATGAGTGAGTGTGTGTGAGTGGGGTGTGTGTGTGGAGTGTGTGTGCGTAAGTGTGTATGAGTGTGTGTGTGTGAGTGTGTGTGAGTGGGGTGTGTGTGTGTGAGTGTGTGTGAGTGGGGTGTGTGTGTGTGAGTGGGGTATGTGTGAGTGAGGTGTATGATAGTGTGTGTGAGTGAGTGTGTGAGTGGGGTTTGTGTGTGTGAGTGGGGTATGTGTGAGTGAGGTGTGTGTGAGTGAGAGTGGTGTGAGTGTGTGTGTGGAATAAGTGTGTGAGTGAGTGTGTGTGAGTGGGGTGTGTGTGTTTGTGTGAGTGGGGTATGTGTGAGTGAGGTGTGTGAGTGTGTGTGTGTGTGAGTGGGGTGTGTATGAGTGAGTGGGGTGTGTGTGAGTGAGTGTGTGTGAGTGGGGTGTGTGTGTGAGTGGGGTGTGTGTGAGTGACTGTGTGTGTGTGTGAGTGGGGTGTGTGTGTGTGAGTGTGTGTATGAGTGATTGTGTGTGTGTGTGACTGAGTGTGTGTGAGTGAGTGTGTGTGAGTGAGTGTGTGTGAGTGGGGTGTTTGTGAGTGAGTGTGTGTGAGTGGGGTGTGTGTGTGAGTGGGGTGTGTATGTGTGAGTGAGTGTGTGTGTGGGGTGTGTGAGTGAGTGTGTGTGAATGGGGTGCGTGTGAGTGGGGTGTGTAAGAGTGAGTGTGTATGAGTGAGTGTGTGTGAGTGGGGTGTGTGTGTGGAGTGTGTGTGGGTAAGTGTGTATGAGTGTGTGTGTGTGAGTGTGTGTGAGTGGGGTGTGTGTGTGTGAGTGGGGTATGTGTGAGTGAGGTGTATGTTGGAGTGTGTGTGAGTGAGTGTGTGAGTGGGGTATGTTTGTGTGAGTGGGGTATGTGTGAGTGAGGTGTTTGTGAGTGAGATTGGTGTGAGTGTGTGTGTGGAATATGTGTGTGAGTGAGTGTGTGTGAGTGGGGTGTGTGTGTGTGTGTGAGTGGGGTATGTGTGAGTGAGGTGTGTGAGTGTGTGTTTTTGAGTGGGGTGTGTATGAGTGAGTGGGGTGTGTGTGAGTGAGTGTGTGTGAGTGGGGTGTGTGTGTGAGTGGGGTGTGTGTGAGTGACTGTGTGTGTGTGTGAGTGGGGTGTTTGTGAGTGAGTGTGTGTGAGTGGGGTGTGTGTGTGAGTGGGGTGTGTATGAGTGAGTGAGTGTGTGTGTGGGGTGTGTGAGTGAGTGTGTGTGTGTGTGTGTGTGGGGTATGTGTGAGTGAGATGTGTGTGAGTGGGGTGTGTGTGTGAGTGAGTGTGTGTGTGGGGTGTGTGTATGAGTGATTGTGTGTGTGTGTGAGTGAGTGTGTGTGAGTGAGTGTGTGTGTGGGGTGTGTGTATGAGTGATTGTGTGTGTGTGTGAGTGAGTGTGTGTGAGTGAGTGTGTGTGAGTGGGGTTGTGTGTGTGAGTGAGTGTGTGTGTGGAGTATGTGTGTGAGTGAGTGTGTGTGAGTGGGGTGTGTGTGTGAGTGGGGTGTGTGAGTGAGTGTATGTGTGTGAGAGTGGGGTATGTGTGTGTGTGTGAGTGGGGTATGTGTGTGTGTGTGTGAGTGAGGTGTCTGTGAGTGAGTGTGTGTGTGTGAGTGGGGTATGTGTGAGTGAGGGTTGTGTGAGTTGAGTGTGTGTGAGTGGGGTGCGTGTGAGTGATTGTGTGTGTGGAATATGTGTGTGAGTGAGTGTGTGTGAGTGGGGTGTGTATGAGTGAGTGAGTGTGTGTGTGGGTTGTGTGTGTGAGTGAATGTGTGTGTGTGTGAGTGGGGTGTGTGTGAGTGAGTGTGTGTATGAGTGATTGTGTGTGTGTGTGAGTGAGTGTGTGTGAGTGAGTGTGTGTGTGTGTTTATGGGGGGGTGTGTCTATGAGTGAGTATGTGTGTGTGGGGTATGTGTGAGTGAGGTGCGTGTGAGTGGAGTGTGTGTGAGTGAGAGTGTGTAAATGGGGTGTGTGAGTGAGTGTGTGTGTGTGTGACTGTGGTGTGTGAGAGTGAGTGTGTATGAGTGAGTGTGTGTAAGTGGGGTGTGTGTGAGTGTGTGTGTGTGGGTGTGAGTGGGGTGTGTGTGAGTGAGTGTGTGTATGAGTGATTGTGTGTGTGTGTGAGTGAGTGTGTGTGAGTGAGTGTGTGTGAGTGGGGTGTGTGTGAGTGAGTGTGTGTGAGTGGGGTGTGTATGAGTGAGTGAGTGTGTGTGTGGGGTGTGTGAGTGAGTGTGTGTGTGGGGGGAGTGTCTCTATGAGTGAGTGTGTGTGTGTGAGTGGGGTGTGTGTGAGTGAGTGTGTGTGAATGGGGTGTGTGTGAGTGTGTGCGTGTGAGTGTGTGAGTGGGGTTGTGTGAGAGTGAGTGTGTATGAGTGAGTGTGTGTGAGTGAGTGAGTGTGTGTGGAGTGTGTGCGAGTGGGGTGTGTATGCATGACTGAGGTGTGTGTGAGTGAGAGTGTGCATGAGTATGTGTGTGTGTGTGTGGAGTGTTTGTGAGTAAGTGTGTATGAGTGTGTGTGTGTGGAGTGTGTGTGAGTGGGGTATGTGTGTGTGAGGTGTGTGTGAGTGTGAGTGTGTGTGTGGAGTTTGTGTGTGAGTGAGTGTGTGTGAGTGGGGTGTGTGTGAGTGAGCGTGTGTGTGTGAGAGTGGGGTATGTGTGAGTGGGTGTGTGTGAATGGGGTGTGTGTGAGTGAGTGTGTGTGTGTGTGAGTGGGGTGTGAGTGAGTGTGTGTATGAGTGATTGTGTGTGTGTGTGGGTGAGGGTGTGTGAGTGAGGGTGTGTGAGTGGGTGTGTGTGAGTGAGTGTGTGTGAGTGGGGTGTGTGTGTGAGTGATTGTGTGTGTGGAGTATGTGTGTGAGTGACTGTGTGTGAGTGGGGTCTGTGTGTGAGTGGGGTGTGTATGAGTGAGTGAGTGTGTGTGTGGGATGTGTGAGTGAGTGTGTGTGTGTGTGGGGGGAGGTGTGTCTATGAGTGAGTGTGTGTGTGTGAGTGGGGTATGTGTGAGTGAGGTGCGTGTGAGTGGAGTCTGTGTGAGTGAGTGTGTGTGTGTGAGAGTGGGGTGTGTGAGAGTGAGTGTGTATGAGTGAGTGTGTGTAAGTGGGGTGTGTGTGAGTGAGTGTGTATGTGTGTGAGTGGGGTGTGTGTGAGTGAGTGTGTGTATGAGTGATTGTGTGTGTGTGTGAGTGAGTGTGTGTGAGTGAGTGTGTGTGAGTGGGGTGTGTGTGAGTGAGTGTGTGCGAGTGGGGTGTGTATGAGTGAGCGAGTGTGTGTGTGGGGTGTGTGAGTGAGTGTGTGTGAGTGGGGGTGTGTGTGAGTGAGTGGGGTATGTGTGAGTGAGGTGTGTGTGAGTGGGGTATGTGTGAGTGAGGGTGTGTGAGTGGAGTGTGTGTGAGTGGGGTGTGTGTGAGCGACTTTGTGTGTGTATGTGAGTGATTGTGTGTGTGTGTGAGTGAGTGTGTGTGTGAGTGTGTGTGAGTGGGGTGTGTGTGTGTGTGGAGTATGTGTGTGAGTGGAGTGTGTGTGAGTGGGGTGTGTGTGTGTGTGTGTGTGTGTGTGTGTGTGAGTGAGTGTGTGTGAGTGAGTGTGTGTGAGTGGGGTGTGTGTGTGAGTGAGTGTGTGTGTGAGTGAGTGTGTGTGAGTGGGATGTGTGTGAGTGAGTGTGTGTGTGTGAGAGTGGGGTATGTGTGAGTGTGTGTGTGTGAGGGAGGTGTGTGTGAGTGAGTGTGTGTGAGTGAGGTGTGTGTGTGTTTGTGTGAGTGGGGTATGTGTGAGTGAGGTGTGTGAGTGTGTGTGTGTGAGTGGGGTGTGTATGAGTGAGTGGGGTGTGTGTGAGTGAGTGTGTGTGAGTGGGGTGTGTGTGTGAGTGGGGTGTGTGTGAGTGACTGTGTGTGTGTGTGGGGTGTGTGTGCGTGAGTGTGTGTATGAGTGATTGTGTGTGTGTGTGACTGAGTGTGTGTGAGTGATTGTGTGTGTGGAATATGTGTGTGAGTGAGTGTGTGTGAGTGGGATGTGTATGAGTGAGTGAGTGTGTGTGTGGGGTGTGTGTGTGAGTGTCTGTGTGTGTGTGTGAGTGGGGTGTGTGTGAGTGAGTGTGTGTATGAGTGATTGTGTGTGTGTGTGACTGAGTGTGTGTGAGTGAGTGTGTGTGTGTGTGTGTGTGAGTGGGGTGTTTGTGAGTGAGTGTGTGTGAGTGGGGTGTGTGTGTGTGTGGGGTCTGTATGAGTGAGTGAGTGTGTGTGTGGGGTGTGTGAGTGAGTGTGTGTGTGTGTGTGGGGTATGTGTGAGTGAGGTGTGTGTGAGTGGGGTGAGTGTGTGAGTGAGTGTGTGTGTGGGGTGTGTGTATGAGTGATTGTGTGTGTGTGTGAGTGAGTGTGTGTGAGTGAGTGTGTGTGAGTGGGGTTGTGTGTGTGAGTGGGGTGTGTGTGTGAGTGCGGTGTGTGAGTGAGTGTGTGTGTGTGTGTATGGGGGGGTGTGTCTATGAGTGAGTGTGTGTGTGTGGGGTATGTGTGAGTGAGGTGCGTGTGAGTGGAGTGTGTGTGAGTGAGAGTGTGTAAATGGGGTGTGTGTGAGTGAGTGTGTGTGTGTGTGACTGTGGTGTGTGAGAGTGAGTGTGTATGAGTGAGTGTGTGTAAGTGGGGTGTGTGTGAGTGTGTGTGTGTGGGTGTGAGTGGGGTGTGTGTGAGTGAGTGTGTGTATGAGTGATTGTGTGTGTGTGTGAGTGAGTGTGTGTGAGTGAGTGTGTGTGAGTGGGGTGTGTGTGAGTGAGTGTGTGTGAGTGGGGTGTGTATGAGTGAGTGAGTGTGTGTGTGGGGTGTGTGAGTGAGTGTGTGTGTGGGGGGGTGTCTCTATGAGTGAGTGTGTGTGTGTGAGTGGGGTGTGTGTGAGTGAGTGTGTGTGAATGGGGGTGTGTGTGAGTGTGTGCGTGTGAGTGTGTGAGTGGGGTGTGTGAGAGTGAGTGTGTATGAGTGAGTGTGTGTGAGTGAGTGAGTGTGTGTGGAGTGTGTGCGAGTGGGGTGTGTATGCATGACTGAGGTGTGTGTGAGTGAGAGTGTGCATGAGTATGTGTGTGTGTGTGTGGAGTGTTTGTGAGTAAGTGTGTATGAGTGTGTGTGTGTGGAGTGTGTGTGAGTGGGGTATGTGTGTGTGAGGTGTGTGTGAGTGTGAGTGTGTGTGTGGAGTTTGTGTGTGAGTGAGTGTGTGTGAGTAGGGTGTGTGTGAGTGAGCGTGTGTGTGTGAGAGTGGGGTATGTGTGAGTGGGTGTGTGTTGAATGGGGTGTGTGTGAGTGAGTGTGTGTGTGTGAGTGGGGTGTGAGTGAGTGTGTGTATGAGTGATTGTGTGTGTGTGTGGGTGAGGGTGTGTGAGTGTGAGTGTGTGAGTGTGCTGTGTGTGAGTGAGTGTGTGTGAGTGCGTTGTGTGTGTGAGTGATTGTGTGTGTGGAGTATGTGTGTGAGTGAGTGTGTGTGAGTGGGGTGTGTGTGTGAGTGGGGTGTGTGAGTGAGTGTGTGTGTGTGAGAGTGGGGTATGTGTGTGTGTGTGAGTGGGGTATGTGTGTGTGTGTGTGAGTGAGGTGTCTGTGAGTGAGTGTGTGTGTGTGAGTGGGGTATGTGTGAGTGAGGGTGTGTGAGTTGAGTGTGTGTGAGTGGGGTGTGTGTGAGTGATTGTGTGTGTGGAATATGTGTGTGAGTGAGTGTGTGTGAGTGGGGTGTGTATGAGTGAGTGAGTGTGTGTGTGGGTTGTGTGTGTGAGTGAATGTGTGTGTGTGTGAGTGGGGTGTGTGTGAGTGAGTGTGTGTATGAGTGATTGTGTGTGTGTGTGAGTGAGTGTGTGTGAGTGAGTGTGTGTGAGTGGGGTGTTTGTGAGTGAGTGTGTGTGAGTGGGGTGTGTGTGTGAGTGGGGTGTGTATGAGTGAGTGAATGTGTGTGTGGGGTGTGTGAGTGAGTGTGTGTGAATGGGGTGTGTGTGAGTGGGGTGTGTGAGAGTGAGTGTGTATGAGTGAGTGTGTGTGAGTGGGGTGTGTGTGTGGAGTGTGTGTGCGTAAGTGTGTATGAGTGTGTGTGTGTGAGTGTGTGTGAGTGGGGTGTGTGTGTGTGAGTGTGTGTGAGTGGGGTGTGTGTGTGTGAGTGGGGTATCTGTGAGTGAGGTGTATGATAGTGTGTGTGAGTGAGTGTGTGAGTGGGTTTGTGTGTGTGAGTGGGGTATGTGTGAGTGAGGTGTGTGTGAGTGAGAGTGGTGTGAGTGTGTGTGTGGAATAAGTGTGTGAGTGAGTGTGTGTGAGTGGGGTGTGTGTGTTTGTGTGAGTGGGGTATGTGTGAGTGAGGTGTGTGAGTGTGTGTGTGTGTGAGTGGGGTGTGTATGAGTGAGTGGGGTGTGTGTGAGTGAGTGTGTGTGAGTGGGGTGTGTGTGTGAGTGGGGTGTGTGTGAGTGACTGTGTGTGTGTGTGAGTGGGGTGTGTGTGAGTGAGTGTGTGTATGAGTGATTGTGTGTGTGTGTGACTGAGTGTGTGTGAGTGAGTGTGTGTGAGTGAGTGTGTGTGAGTGGGGTGTTTGTGAGTGAGTGTGTGTGAGTGGGGTGTGTGTGTGAGTGGGGTGTGTATGTGTGAGTGAGTGTGTGTGTGGGGTGTGTGAGTGAGTGTGTGTGAATGGGGTGCGTGTGAGTGGGGTGTGTAAGAGTGAGTGTGTATGAGTGAGTGTGTGTGAGTGGGGTGTGTGTGTGGAGTGTGTGTGGGTAAGTGTGTATGAGTGTGTGTGTGTGAGTGTGTGTGAGTGGGGTGTGTGTGTGTGAGTGGGGTATGTGTGAGTGAGGTGTATGTTGGAGTGTGTGTGAGTGAGTGTGTGAGTGGGGTATGTTTGTGTGAGTGGGGTATGTGTGAGTGAGGTGTTTGTGAGTGAGATTGGTGTGAGTGTGTGTGTGGAATATGTGTGTGAGTGAGTGTGTGTGAGTGGGGTGTGTGTGTGTGTGTGAGTGGGGTATGTGTGAGTGAGGTGTGTGAGTGTGTGTTTTTGAGTGGGGTGTGTATGAGTGAGTGGGGTGTGTGTGAGTGAGTGTGTGTGAGTGGGGTGTGTGTGTGAGTGGGGTGTGTGTGAGTGACTGTGTGTGTGTGTGAGTGGGGTGTTTGTGAGTGAGTGTGTGTGAGTGGGGTGTGTGTGTGAGTGGGGTGTGTATGAGTGAGTGAGTGTGTGTGTGGGGTGTGTGAGTGAGTGTGTGTGTGTGTGTGTGTGGGGTATGTGTGAGTGAGATGTGTGTGAGTGGGGTGTGTGTGTGAGTGAGTGTGTGTGTGGGGTGTGTGTATGAGTGATTGTGTGTGTGTGTGAGTGAGTGTGTGTGAGTGAGTGTGTGTGTGGGGTGTGTGTATGAGTGATTGTGTGTGTGTGTGAGTGAGTGTGTGTGAGTGAGTGTGTGTGAGTGGGGTTGTGTGTGTGAGTGAGTGTGTGTGTGGAGTATGTGTGTGAGTGAGTGTGTGTGAGTGGGGTGTGTGTGTGAGTGGGGTGTGTGAGTGAGTGTATGTGTGTGAGAGTGGGTATGTGTGTGTGTGTGAGTGGGGTATGTGTGTGTGTGTGTGAGTGAGGTGTCTGTGAGTGAGTGTGTGTGTGTGAGTGGGGTATGTGTGAGTGAGGGTGTGTGAGTTGAGTGTGTGTGAGTGGGGTGCGTGTGAGTGATTGTGTGTGTGGAATATGTGTGTGAGTGAGTGTGTGTGAGTGGGGTGTGTATGAGTGAGTGAGTGTGTGTGTGGGTTGTGTGTGTGAGTGAATGTGTGTGTGTGTGAGTGGGGTGTGTGTGAGTGAGTGTGTGTATGAGTGATTGTGTGTGTGTGTGAGTGAGTGTGTGTGAGTGAGTGTGTGTGTGTGTTTATGGGGGGGTGTGTCTATGAGTGAGTATGTGTGTGTGGGGTATGTGTGAGTGAGGTGCGTGTGAGTGGAGTGTGTGTGAGTGAGAGTGTGTAAATGGGGTGTGTGAGTGAGTGTGTGTGTGTGTGACTGTGGTGTGTGAGAGTGAGTGTGTATGAGTGAGTGTGTGTAAGTGGGGTGTGTGTGAGTGTGTGTGTGTGGGTGTGAGTGGGGTGTGTGTGAGTGAGTGTGTGTATGAGTGATTGTGTGTGTGTGTGAGTGAGTGTGTGTGAGTGAGTGTGTGTGAGTGGGGTGTGTGTGAGTGAGTGTGTGTGAGTGGGGTGTGTATGAGTGAGTGAGTGTGTGTGTGGGGTGTGTGAGTGAGTGTGTGTGTGGGGGGAGTGTCTCTATGAGTGAGTGTGTGTGTGTGAGTGGGGTGTGTGTGAGTGAGTGTGTGTGAATGGGGTGTGTGTGAGTGTGTGCGTGTGAGTGTGTGAGTGGGGTGTGTGAGAGTGAGTGTGTATGAGTGAGTGTGTGTGAGTGAGTGAGTGTGTGTGGAGTGTGTGCGAGTGGGGTGTGTATGCATGACTGAGGTGTGTGTGAGTGAGAGTGTGCATGAGTATGTGTGTGTGTGTGTGGAGTGTTTGTGAGTAAGTGTGTATGAGTGTGTGTGTGTGGAGTGTGTGTGAGTGGGGTATGTGTGTGTGAGGTGTGTGTGAGTGTGAGTGTGTGTGTGGAGTTTGTGTGTGAGTGAGTGTGTGTGAGTGGGGTGTGTGTGAGTGAGCGTGTGTGTGTGAGAGTGGGGTATGTGTGAGTGGGTGTGTGTGAATGGGGTGTGTGTGAGTGAGTGTGTGTGTGTGTGAGTGGGGTGTGAGTGAGTGTGTGTATGAGTGATTGTGTGTGTGTGTGGGTGAGGGTGTGTGAGTGAGGGTGTGTGAGTGGGTGTGTGTGAGTGAGTGTGTGTGAGTGGGGTGTGTGTGTGAGTGATTGTGTGTGTGGAGTATGTGTGTGAGTGACTGTGTGTGAGTGGGGTCTGTGTGTGAGTGGGGTGTGTATGAGTGAGTGAGTGTGTGTGTGGGATGTGTGAGTGAGTGTGTGTGTGTGTGGGGGGAGGTGTGTCTATGAGTGAGTGTGTGTGTGTGAGTGGGGTATGTGTGAGTGAGGTGCGTGTGAGTGGAGTCTGTGTGAGTGAGTGTGTGTGTGTGAGAGTGGGGTGTGTGAGAGTGAGTGTGTATGAGTGAGTGTGTGTAAGTGGGGTGTGTGTGAGTGAGTGTGTATGTGTGTGAGTGGGGTGTGTGTGAGTGAGTGTGTGTATGAGTGATTGTGTGTGTGTGTGAGTGAGTGTGTGTGAGTGAGTGTGTGTGAGTGGGGTGTGTGTGAGTGAGTGTGTGCGAGTGGGGTGTGTATGAGTGAGCGAGTGTGTGTGTGGGGTGTGTGAGTGAGTGTGTGTGTGTGGGGTGTGTGTGTGTGAGTGGGGTATGTGTGTGTGTGGTGTGTGTGAGTGGGGTATGTGTGAGTGAGGGTGTGTGAGTGGAGTGTGTGTGAGTGGGGTGTGTGTGAGCGACTTTGTGTGTGTATGTGAGTGATGTGTGTGTGTGTGAGTGAGTTTGTGTGTGAGTGTGTGTGAGTGGGGTGTGTGTGTGTGTGGCGTATGTGTGTGAGTGGAAGTGTGTGTGAGTGGGGTGTGTGTGTGTGCGAGTGAGTGTGTGTGTGTGAGTGTGTGTGTGTGAGTGAGTGTGTGTGTGTGGGTGTGTGTGAGAGTGAGTGTGTGAGTGAGTGTGTGTGTGTGAGAGTGTGTGTGTGAGTGAGTGTGTGGTGTGTGAGAGTGGGGTATGTGTGAGTGTGTGTGTGTGAGGAGGTGTGTGTGAGTGAGTGTGTGTGAGTGAGGTGTGTGGTGTTTGTGTGAGTGGGGTATGTGTGAGTGAGGTGTGTGAGTGTGTGTGTGTGAGTGGGGTGTGTATGAGTGAGTGGGGTGTGTGTGAGTGAGGTGTGTGTGAGTGGGGTGTGTGTGTGAGTGGGGTGTGTGTGAGTGACTGTGTGTGTGTGTGGGGTGTGTGTGAGTGAGTGTGTGTATGAGTGATTGTGTGTGTGTGTGACTGAGTGTGTGTGAGTGATTGTGTGTGTGGAATATGTGTGTGAGTGAGTGTGTGTGAGTGGGATGTGTATGAGTGAGTGAGTGTGTGTGTGGGGTGTGTGTGTGAGTGTCCTGTGTGTGTGTGTGAGTGGGGTGTGTGTGAGTGAGTGTGTGTATGAGTGATTGTGTGTGTGTGTGACTGAGTGTGTGTGAGTGAGTGTGTGTGTGTGTGTGTGTGAGTGGGGTGTTTGTGAGTGAGTGTGTGTGAGTGGGGTGTGTGTGTGTGTGGGGTCTGTATGAGTGAGTGAGTGTGTGTGTGGGGTGTAGTGAGTGAGTGTGTGTGTGTGTGTGGGGTATGTGTGAGTGAGGTGTGTGTGAGTGGGGTGAGTGTGTGAGTGAGTGTGTGTGTGGGGTGTGTGTATGAGTGATTGTGTGTGTGTGTGAGTGAGTGTGTGTGAGTGAGTGTGTGTGAGTGGGGTTGTGTGTGTGAGTGGGGTGTGTGTGTGAGTGCGGTGTGTGAGTGAGTGTGTGTGTGTGTGTATGGGGGGGGTGTGTCTATGAGTGAGTGTGTGTGTGTGGGGTATGTGTGAGTGAGGTGCGTGTGAGTGGAGTGTGTGTGAGTGAGAGTGTGTAAATGGGGTGTGTGTGAGTGAGTGTGTGACTGTGGTGTGTGAGAGTGAGTGTGTATGAGTGAGTGTGTGTAAGTGGGGTGTGTGTGAGTGTGTGTGTGTGGGTGTGAGTGGGGTGTGTGTGAGTGAGTGTGTGTATGAGTGATTGTGTGTGTGTGTGAGTGAGTGTGTGTGAGTGAGTGTGTGTGAGTGGGGTGTGTGTGAGTGAGTGTGTGTGAGTGGGGTGTGTATGAGGGAGTGCGTGTGTGTGTGGGGTGTGTGAAGTGAGTGTGTGTGATGGGGGGGTGTCTCTATGAGTGAGTGTGTGTTGTGTGAGAGTGGGGTGTGTGTGAGTGAGTGTGTGTGAATGGGGTGTGTGTGAGTGTGTGCGTGTGAGTGTGTGAGTGGGGTGTGTGTGAGAGTGAGTGTGTATGAGTGAGTGTGTTGTGAGTGAGTGAGTGTGTTGTGGAGTGTGTGCGAGTGGGGTGTGTATGCATGACATGAGGTGTGTGTGAGTGAGAGTGTGCATGAGTATGTGTTGTGGTGTGTGGAGTGTTTGTGAGTAAGTGTGTATGAGTGTGTGTGTGTGTGGAGTGTGTGTGAGTGGGTATGTGTGTGATGAGGTGTGTGTGAGTGTGCGTGTGTGTGTGGAGTTTGTGTGTGAGTGAGTGTGTGTGAGTAGGGTGTGTGTGAGTGAGCGTGTGTGTGTGAGAGTGCGGGTTATGTGTGAGTGGGTGTGTGTGAATGGGGTGTGTGTGAGTGAGTGTGTGTGTGTGAGTGGGGTGTGAGTGAGTGTGTGTATGAGTGATTGTGTGTGTGTGTGGGTGAGGGTGTGTGAGTGGGTGTGTGTGAGTGAGTGTGTGTGAGTGGGGTGTGTGTGTGAGTGATTGTGTGTGTGGAGTATGTGTGTGAGTGAGTGTGTGTGAGTGGGGTCTGTGTGTGAGTGGGGTGTGTATGAGTGAGTGAGTGTGTGTGTGGGATGTGTGAGTGAGTGTGTGTGTGTGTGTGGGGGAGGTGTGTCTATGAGTGAGTGTGTGTGTGTGAGTGGGGTATGTGTGAGGAGGTGCGTGTGAGTGGAGTGTGTGTGAGTGAGTGTGTGTGTGTGAGAGTGGGGTGTGTGAGAGTGAGTGTGTATGAGTGAGTGTGTGTATGTGGGGTGTGTGTATGAGTGATTGTGTGTGTGTGTGAGTGAGTGTGTGTGAGTGAGTGTGTGTGAGTGGTGTGTGTGTGAGTGGGTGTGTGCGAGTGGGGGTGTGTATGAGTGAGCGAGTGTGTGTGTGGGGTGTGTGAGTGAGTGTGTGTGAGTGGGGTGTGTGTGTGTGAGTGGGGTATGTGTGAGTGAGGTGTGTGTGAGTGGGGTATGTGTGAGTGAGGGTGTGTGAGAGGAGTGTGTGTGAGTGGGGTGTGTGTGAGCGACTTTGTGTGTGTATGTGAGTGATTGTGTGTGTGTGTGAGTGAGTGTGTGTGTGAGTGGGGTGTGTGTGTGTGTGGAGTATGTGTGTGTGAGTGGAGTGTGTGTGAGTGGGGTATGTGTGTGTGAGGTGTGTGTGAGTGTGAGTGTGTGTGTGGAGTTTGTGTGTGAGTGAGTGTGTGTGAGTAGGGTGTGTGTGAGTGAGCGTTGTGTGTGTGAGAGTGGGGTATGTGTGGAGTGGGTGTGTGTGAATGGGGTGATGTGTGAGTGAGTGTGTGTGTGTGAGTGGGGTTTGTGAGTG